>NC_054704.1:22321939-22436205 GCF_016097555.1 Gigantopelta aegis
TGTAAGCGTAGGACCATAGAACATTCACGCTTGCCCCACCAACTCGGATATAAGAGGGTAGGGCCAAAGAACATTCGCGCTTGCCCCACCAACTCGGATATAAGAGGGTAGGGCCAAAGAACATTCGCGCTTGCCCCACCAACTCAGATATAAGAGTGTAGGACCAAAGAACATTCGGGCTTGCCCCACCAACTCGAATATAAGAGGGTAGGGTCAAAGAACATTCGCGCTTGCCCCACCAACTCGGATATAAGAGAGTAGGGCCAAAGAAAACTGTTATCTGGTTTGCGGCTGATTAACACAAGTTTGTCTGTGTAACGTTAGGATGGCCCATCTTGTACGTCCGTATGGCATCCGTCTGTTAGCTCTTGAAAGTGTTCTCTAACCCTATAATGTTCATATGTAGGGATATGGCTTCAGCTACTGTGTTTTAAACTATAAGTTTCTAAAAAAATGTGTCATGAGCATCATTTTCCAAAAAAAGCAAAAGCAAAAAAAAAAAAAGCACAAAAAACCCCAACAAAATAAAACCTAACAACAAAACCAAAACCAACAAAACCCCCAAACAAACACCATCCCTAACCCCCAACCCTCCCCACCCCCCCAAAACAAAAAAAAAAGAAAAAAAAAAAAAAAGAAAAAAAGAAAGAAAACCCAAACAAACAAAAAGAAAACAAACATGTTGACAGTGGATGGAAGGGTGGGTTGGGAGGAATTCCTGTCCCGATATATTTTGTCAGTCCATTTCCACCCGAACGCCAATTTATTTATTAATCTGGAAGCCAGTAAAGTCAACCACCAGAGCACTAATTGTATACGGAATGTCATTTCCCTTTTGTCAGTCCGACCCATGTTTACCTGCGCACCAATCCGTAGGAAACACACGAGGAAGGTCTTCCTGTGACACACCGCGAGCAATAATATAGAGATCGATCGGACCATCACTGAGTAAACACACGGCCGATGATAATACTGAGTGCATGGGATGAGGAACTGGTTATTGTTTCCATTTAGCAAAATATTATGTTCCACTTAAAGAGACAGTCCCCAGTTTGCTGCTATTGTAACAAGTGTCTGACCGACAGAGCATTTTTAATGACTAACATTGCATATGTAATACATTTTCATGTTTAGAATTTCAGCGTCTGTATATACAAGGTGTTTCTGATTGCCTAGATGTTTCTAGAAGCTGAGCCGAGATTTTACCTCCCAAGAATTACATACGTACGAATGATATTAGGAAGTAAAATGAAGTTTTAGTTACTACAAACAGTAGGACAACCAGAAATATTGTGCATAATGTTTTTGTTTTTTGTTTAACGACACCACTAGAGCACATTGATTTATTAATCATCGGCTATTGGATGTCAAACATTTGGTAATTTTGACATTGTCTTAAGAGGAAATCCGCTACATTTTTCCATTACTAGTGATTCCATAGGCAGGATAGCACATACCGCTACCTTTTATTTACCAGTCGTGGTGCACTGGCTGGAACAAGAAATAGTCCAATGGGACCACCGACAGGGGTCGATCCTAGACCGACCGCGCATTGAGCGAGCGCATTACCACTGGGCTACATCCCGCCCCAAACATTGTGCATATACAAACACTAACAAGAAAATGTATTTAACATGTAATTTTAATTGTTAAAAAGGCTCTGTTAGTCAGAAACATTTTACAATGGCGGCAAACTCTGAACAGTTCCTTTAAAGACATTTCTTAGTACCACCTTGGATGGCTTGCGAAATGCCGCAATAGTTTGCAATAGTAACCAGATGTTACTAGAATTACTCAGGTGCCGCCAGATGGGGATTTGTAATAGTGGTCAATAATTATTAGGAATTTCTAAGGTGTCGCCCTAGAGTCTTAATAATACCTAGAACTGACCGAGGTGCCATATCATTTAGATTCGTAATCATATCCAGATATTACCAGGAATTACGGAGGTACCGCCTTCGATGATTGCCAGATAATTATTAACATCTGAGGTATCTCTGATAGTATGGTACAAATGTAACGTTAAACACCGCTCTCCTCGGTCTAACCACGCCAGAGACTTTTGTTAATGACTATACACAGGGATGGCTATTGTAGACAAGATACAATTTATTGCATTTAAACATTCCACATGGGAACTGAGTGCATAAAATAACATCAAAAAGTTGCAATATCAACACGCAATTAATTAATGACTAGTTTTATATACATGTTAGGGCCTCCACGAGTCCAAAATATTGGGACTTGAGTACTCAAGCGTCAAACTCAACCCGGACCCGAGTACCCGACACTTACACAAGATGATAATGAGACAAAGGAATATAAAGTAAAATAGCATTATATAGCTTAATTCCAGCACTGAACATGAATGCCAAATCATGTCATTGTATTGCATTTAGAACCGGTTGATACGTTCAGTATTGTGACGGACGGACGGACGGACTGACGGCCAGATTAAAAAAGAGCAACTAGCCGATAATCATATAATTACTGTGTAAATTGTATCGCTGGTTAGTTACTGCTGAAATAGTTGCTCTACATTGTCTTACTTGTACAGGTACTCGAGTCCTGTGAATAGACTCGAGTCTTTACATGACCCGCAACCAATCAGGACGTGACCTCGATTCAGTAATATTAAATGACTCAGCGTTTTCTAAAAACCGTCTTTGTCTTCGGTGTAGAATTGATTTCTGACACAAAATAATAGTTCTGAAGCAAGTACAGTTTATCATATACATCTTCAGTTTACGCCCTCTGCAATATGACAATAGCTATTGTGTGTGGTCATTCAGATGGAAAGTTTTATGTATAGTAACTATTGATAATTTTGGAATTGTCCGAGTAATATCACTTGTGAATGGAATACCTCTTTCTTTTAATTGAAATATCAAGCAATTGTTTTACTTATATTGACCAGTATTAATTAATTAATTCATTCGTTTGAATCGATCCCCGTCGGTGTGCTTATTGGGCTATTTATCGTTCAAGCCAACGCACCGTGATTGGTATATATTAAAAGGCCGTTGTATGTGCTATCCTGTCTGTGGGATGGTGCATATAAAAGATCCCCTACTACTAATGAAAAATGTAGCAGGTTTCCTCTCTAAGACCATGTGTCTAAATGACCAAGCGTTTGACATCCAATAGCCGATGCTTTAGTGGTGTTGTTAAACAAAGTAAACTAACCAATAATTAATTTAGTTTTTTTTCGTCTTTCAAAGGTACTTTAAAAAATGTTACTTTGTTGTTTTGGCACCACCCTCCAGGTTAATAAAACGCACTTGAACATACATACCCAACCTATCTTGGACAGGAATCTCTGGCGAAATCAGATTTTGTGTCCACGACAAGTGTGCTTGAACAGTTCTCTGATGGAAGTATGCACAAAAAACCCCGCCACGTACCAAACCGCAATATGTTTTAATATTTATCCCTAATTGGAAAACTGCTAGAATATGATTATAATATACAGCTAAAGATATTTTACTTTAAAAAAGTACTCGAAAAAATTTGAAAAAAGTGTACATAGAGAATATATTGTCTTAAAGGGACACTCCTGAGTTTGCTGCAATGTTTACTATGTTATCGACTAACAGACTTTTTAACGATTGTAATTACATATCAAATATATTTTTTCTGCATAAAATATTAGTGGCTATATATTAACGTGTTTCTTATTGTTATAATATTTGTACTAGGTTAAGTTTCATTTTATTTCCTAAAATATTATTTTTTCGTACGTACGAAATTATTTGAAGACGAAATCCAGTTTGGGCTTCTTACAAATATTAAGACGACCAGAAACACATTAAATATACAGACACTGATATTCTAAACAAGAAAATATATTTAATATGTAAGTTTAATCGTAGAAATATTTTATTAGTCGGAAATATCTTACAATGAGGCAAACTCAGGAATGTCCCTTTAAATATCTCGTTTATGGTATACCATATATACTATTTCAATGGATAGCACCATTGCTCTCTAGTTTAGTTTATTTGAAAACTGGCAGTCATGTTTTTCTAGCCATATCTTATCTATTGCTCATCAGCTGGGGTATACCGCTGAGTCCATGCTGCGTTCAAGATCGCAATCAACATGCAAACACAGTTTATAGGGAAAAGCATGTCACCCCATCGTGAATAAGCATAAATGGCTGTCATCGTGGCTGCAATATTTATAAATCGCAGACGAGTAATAGTTCACACTCCTATATGTCATTAGGAGTCTAACATGAGACATGGATATAACTATCAAAATTTCAGCAAGGGGGGGGGGGGGGGGGGGGGGTAATGAATGGTCTATAGTTGTTTAAGTTTTATTTTCTAAATCTCACATATGTGTACTTTTCCTAAAAATACAATGTCTGATATAAAAGAGATGTTTATATTAGAGTCCAATATCTAAGAACTAACAACTGACCATTACCCTGCCATCAAGAG
This sequence comes from Gigantopelta aegis, assembly GCF_016097555.1. Classification (NCBI taxonomy): domain Eukaryota; kingdom Metazoa; phylum Mollusca; class Gastropoda; order Neomphalida; family Peltospiridae; genus Gigantopelta; species Gigantopelta aegis. The sequence continues at coordinate 22,326,385 of NC_054704.1, forward strand.
ACAGCCCAGCTTATTGTCGTGTGTCCTTGACAGCGTACTTGAACCTTAATTGGATATAAAGTTAAAAGTTTATTTTGTTTAACTACACCACTAGAGCACATTGATTTATTAATCATCGGCTATTGGATGTCAAATATTTATTAATTTTGACATATAGTCGTAGAGAGGAAACCCGCTACATTTTTCCATTAGTATCAAGGGATATTTTACATGCACCATCCCACAGACAAGATAGCACATACCATAACCTTTAATATACCAGTCGTGGAGCAGTGGCTGGAACAAAAATAGCTCAATGAATCCAACGAAGGTGATCGATCCCAAACCGACCGCGTATCAGGTTAGCACTTTATCATTGGACCATGTCCAACCCCTCTAAAATAACAAGTGCGATAGAGTATTGCTTCGATTCGACAATAAAATAGGAAATCAGCGAAATTCGAACTCTTCCCTGTTGAAAACTACAATAATAATTACACCACACAGACGTCATACCTACACATGTAGATCATACGATATAGGAATACCTAGAAATACATTGTTCCGACTACACAACTGTCGACAACTAGTTTTACATATTACTCATCTGAATCGTATTCTGAAGACTGAAACCATCCTGTTCTATCACAGCACATTAATCTATGTTAGACTCAAGAACCAGTCTACCGGTAACTGTGTTTGTTCGCCCTCCTGAACACGCCTCTGTATTTTATATTCAAATATTTAATAGTAGAACAGCTGTGTCTGTTCTACCATGTTATTAATCTCTTATTTCTATTCTATCACGGCGCATTCATCTAACGTTAGGCTAAAAAATACACCCAGTCTAACGATGACTGCGATCGCTCGCTCTCATGAACACGCCCCTGCATTTTATACTCAACATCAGACCAGCAGTGCTAGTCGTTCTACCCTGTTATTAAAATCGCTATATCCAATCACTACGATGTTCTATCTATGACATACGCCTGCATACGTAACATATTATCAGACACAGCTGTGTAAGTTATTTATGACACAACTATGCAAATTACCCACGACATAACTATGCACATTATCTGTGGCATAAGAATGCGAATTATCCGTGATATTTAAGTCTGCGATCAATAACCGAAACTACGTACGCCAATTTTAATGGTCTATTGTATAATGGTGTACACAGGTGTTAATACTGTGATTAATGGCAGGTTACTGGTATGTGTAACATCACACTAACTACACGTTATTACCAAATACCAACAATTAGTAAGATACTTTTGTTTGCTGTCCGTGAGTATCTATACTGCAAAGCGCTCGCCTGGTGCGCGGTCGGCTTAGGATCGATCCCCGAAGGTGGGCCCATTGGCCTATTCCTCGTTCCAGCCAGTGCTCCACAACTGGTGTAGCAAAGGCCGTGGTATGTGCTATCCTGTCTGTGGGATAGATCAGATCCCTTGCTACTAATGGAAAAATGTAGCGGGTTTCATCTCTAAGACAATATGTGAAAATTACAAAATGTTTGACATCCAGTAGCCGATGATTAATAAATCAATGTGCTCTAGTGGTGTCGTTAAACAAAGCAAACTTTAACGGTACTGCAATGCACTTTATGAACTGTGAACGACTGCGTCGTAAATTATTAAATTGACAAAGAACAAATGTCAAGATAAGCATACCAAACGTCTGCCCGTAGAGACATTTTAACATTGTTTTGTAACAACATCGCTAATGGCAACATCACAATTTTCGGTAAAAAAAATCTATAAGAACGAGTGAAACAAAACCAGAACGTGTTTTAGTGTAACTGCGCTTAGAGAATATCTGATGGAAGATAACTATACATATGTATCATGCGATCTGAATCACTGAAATAAAGCTTGGCTTTGTCTGTTTAGATGTATGTATAGGAACCGGCCTCGGTGATGCTGTGGTTAAGCCATGAGATGTAAAACTGGTAAGTACTGGGTTCGCCTCCCGGTATCGGTTCCCACTCAGAGCGAGTTTAACGATTCAGTGGGTAGGTGTAAAGCTACTAAAACCAATATACCTACTTTTCTCTCACTAACCACTAATTCTCTGTCCTGGACAGACAGCCAAGATAGCCGATGTGTGTACCCAGGACAGCGTGCTAAAACCTTAATTGGATATAAGAAAAAAATAGCATAAATGAAATTAGATGTATGTATTCATTAGTAGCGGAGCCACAGAACATTCCTAGAAGTATTTATACTTTCCCGAGCCTTGCCTTACCAAACAAGACATTTATGACTAATGTACTAAAAAAATGGCAGCGATAGCCCAGCCCAGTGCATGAGAAATCACCGTTTATACATGTCAGTTGTGTTGCGTTAATAGCTTTCAAGTTACCATAGATTATTTATCTGTTAAAAATGAACCTGTTATACTATTGAAAATATGATGGGTGTTAAAGGAAGCATTAGAGAGATATTTTGTCGAGGTTCTGACTATTCACCGAATCACTGTCAGATGTTTGAGCCATCAAAGTGAAAGTTGGTTTTGTTCAGCAACACCACTGCAGCACATTGATTTATTAATCATCGCCTATTGGATGTCAATTATTTAGTAATACTGACATGTAATCTTCAGAGAAAACCCACTACATTTTACCATTAGTAACAAGAGATGTTTTATATGACTTTTCCGACGGAAAAGGACGGCACATATCACGGCTTTTGATATACCAGACGACGGATACTGGTTGGGACTAAAAAAAAGAAAGCAAAAAAAAGCAAGAAATATCAACGAGTCTACCGAGGAGGTTCGACCCTACGTCCCAATCACCTCAGAGGATCGTTCTACCGACAGCTAGATCCGTACCCTCGTCTGTGACGTAACTATTCCACTACTCTGAACAGAATACGTTTGAGAGGCTGTCACCATTTAACAGTGGTATCTTTAGAATAGTTTCTGAGAAAATCTGACAGTGGTTCATGAGTGCATTCCATCACAGGTGTTCTTATTCTATTGAAGTCTGTCCGGTGCTAGTTTTGATTTAGTAAACTAGTCTTGGAGTGGCAGTCCTCTTTGCCACGGTGCAGTAGGGATGAAATCTCCAGTAAGCGATCTCCCCGGGGTGGCTGTCCTATAGACGAGACACTAGATAGAGATTCATGGAACCAAGCACTAGTTTTCCCAATATCCTTTCGACTCTGCATTGTGCAGAGATACGGCCATGATCATGCATTGCGTTTTTGTCGTTCAGATTATATTGGATGGAAACAAATCGGTGCTCAGTCAGTCGAGGTACAAACAATGTATTTGAGCCATCAGTACCACGAGGACACTAAGGTCATTACTTCGGAGTCGAACAATATTTAGTGTCTCTGACAATTGTTTGTGCAGAAATCTAGAGAAACGATGAGCACTATTCCTGACACAGAAGTACAGAAGTAAATAGGTCTACCTCGTCCGTTTGATTGTGTACAAATTGTATCTGATGGATTTCAAGTTGCCCCAGAGATCGCCAAATAACCTACCATCTCCACGACATATTTGTGAATGTTGATCGGCGCCCCGCGGCACTGATCGAAACTTGTGACTGAATAGCTTCAGCTCTTCGGTTTCATTTTAATTTAACATGTATTTGTGCTTATATCCACTTAAGGTTCAAGCACAGAATTCCAGGCTGTCTGTCCAGAGCAGTGGGTTAATGGTTAGTTAGTAGATAGTGAAAGAGAAGTGGGTGTGTTGCACATCCCGACTGTCGCGTTGGAACTCGAACGGGTGGGTGTCGATGCTGAGATGTGTACCAAATAACTACTAACTAGATTTTAGTGCTCATATCCAATTAATGAGACTTCGCCTCCCCCCCCCCCCCCCGAAAGCTGACTTTAATCTATCCGCCATAAATACATCAAAACAATGTAAAATTTAAAAGTGTGTAAAAGTTTGTTTTGTTTAACAACACTACTAAAACACGTTGATTTATTAATCATCGGCTATTGGATGTCAAACATTTGGAAAGTTTGACATATAGTCTTGGAGAGGAAACCCGTTACGTTTTCATTAGTAGCAAGGGGTCTTTTATATGTACCATCCCACAGGCAGGATAGAACATACCACGGCTTTTGATATACCAGGAGTGGTGCACTGGCTAGAACGAGAATAAAAGTGTGTAATGCTGCAACATGCATGGCGATTGCAAATCTGCCATTAGCATATTCAGTATTATATCTCTGTACAAGACGGAAGGTCCGTTGACTGAGTAGCCATGGTTCACTGTCGGATTCTCTGCCTACTCATACTGGTGCTGATCGTGTTTACAATGTATGGTTCCAACTCTGTCTGTAGGAGGACTGCCACTTTTATCTATAGCGCGCCAAAACCTTTAATACAGTAGCGGCTTCCTTAAACGACGTCTGACGGCGCACACTCATGCGCATAGAATAATACTTCAAGCAAGGAACTGTAGGTATTTTCCTTAAATATTACTTTAAATAGTTAGTACCTTTAAGGTTCAAGCACGCTGTCCTGAGTACACACCTCAACTATTTAGGCGTTCTGTCAAGCGATGTGGGTTAATCGTTGATTGTCAGCCACATGTTAGCGGGATGGGGAATCCAGTATCTACCAGCTTTAAATGAGATGAATTAGCCAGTAGCAACTACACCACAGAGTTTTATTAAATCTAATGTATTCTCGTTCCAACCAGTGCACCACGATTAGTATACCAAAGGCCGTGGTATGTGCTATCATTTCTGTGGGATAGTGCATATAAAAAATCCCTTGCTACTAATGAAAAAATATAGCGGTTTTCCTCTCTAAGACTATATGTAAAAAATTACCAAATGTTTGACATCCAATAGCCGATGATTTATAAATCAATGTGCTCGTGTGGTGTCGTTAAACAAAACAAACTTAACTTTAACTCTTAATGTACACGCATTACAGTAAATCGTTGATCACAAACTAGTATTCGTGTTAGCTTCCATTGTTTATTTTAATTTTAATGTTTTATTTAACGACGCACTCAACACATTTTATTTACGGTTATATGGCGTCGGACATATGGTTAAGGACCACACAGATATTGATATAGGAAACCCGCTGTCGCCACTTCATGGGCTACTCTTTTCGATTAGCAGCAAGGGATCTTTTATATGCACTATCCCACAAACAGGATAACACATACCACGGCCTTTGCTATACCAGTCGTGGTGCACTGGCTGGAACGAGAAAAAGCCCAATGGGCCCACCAACGGGGATCGATCCCAGACCGATCGCGGATCAAACGAGCGCTGTACTACTGTGCTACGTTCCGCCCCAGCTTCCATTGTAGCCCAGTAAATGTGCATAGGAAAATTCACGACAGAACCAGCCGCCTAACAACTGAACCTAAACAGCCAGTGTTGATCAATCACACTGTCGAGGCGGCCATGCATCATGCATAACCTCATCTATTAACAATAGTTTTTATCGGTGCACGTATAACATAAAAATGGCGGGATCCCCTAATTGCACCGGGCACTGCGATTCTTTGTCATTAAATACGCATGGCATATGGGTTTATGGGTACGTTTGCTCGTTTGTTTTGTGTGTGGTAGAGTAGTGGAACGCTAAATAATGGTACGACAGAGATTGTTGTTTTTGAATAGCTGTTGTTGAACTCACAACTGAATTTTGTTTACTATCGGACTGAAGTACATTTTTATGAATATGCATTTACCAAAATGTTTATAACATTTTCTAGGCATATCCCAAGAAATAGGGAATTAGGGCGATGGGTATTAGAAAACGTGAATACCCATGCGCTATTTTTAGAACAACCTTCAGTCTGTCGGTATTATCCAATGTTAATATATTGTTGACATGGTATTGTATAATCAATCAGTGTTCAAGCAATCTGATATTGATTCTCCCACATCAGACACATCCTGAAAAATTTGCATACAGGCATACACGCACGCACGCACGCATGTACGCACAAACGCACACACACACACACACACACACACACACACACACACGCGCGCATACACGCATCCGCATTTATAATGTGACACCATAAGTGTACGGGCTTCCATTGTTGCAGAGGTTTGCCCGATTAAACAAAAATGCCCGAATCTGGATAGCAATATTTATTCATATTATTAACATTACTGCCAAACGGCTATATAGGGTTGCAAATGAATCCCTACGAATTTTGACATGGATTACAACTAATATTGTGGGTAGAATGAAGGGAATACATGGTGAAAAAGTATCAGGCCAGCTCATTTTACTCAAATCTCTCTTTTTCTCTTTTCTTCTTCTCGAATTTGAGGATTTGCTCCTGCCCCTGTCTCATACGCTTATGTGTGACAGTACATATCACAAGTATTACACGGGTCGGACGAGAAATAAAAAGAGACAAAAAAGTGAATGGCGTGAGAAGGCGAAACGTCGGTAAAATTAAAACTTGAACAGACCTCATCGATTTTTCTCTGACATGATAGCCTAGATGTATTTTTTTCCCTTTATTGCCGATTGATGTGATAAAGCGATCAGTGACGGGCAAAAAGCTTGGTGGAGGAACTGATGCATTTGTCGTAAAACCAATGTTCAAATATTATACGAGTAGTATCACAAATGTCGTGGTATGTCATGTCTTGTCTGTAAAGAAATAAATATAACAAGCCTAATATATTTGACGGTAATGACTTTCTGCTTTTAACACTTGTGTTATGGATACAAAGACATAGGATAGGCTGCTCCAGTCGCCAGATCCATACCATCCAATGAAATGAGCACGTTCAAAAATAACTGCTCTGTGACGAATACGTTAACCTGAAGCTGATTGTTCTGTGATGCATAAGTTAATTGCAAGCACGAGCGCCATAAATACGTTTTAGTTCAAAAAGACATTTAACTTTATTTCTCGTTCCAGCCAGTGCACCACGACTGGTATATCAAAGACCGTGGTATGTGCTATCATGTCTGTGGGATGGTGCATATAAAATATTCTTTGCTAATCATGTTATTACCAAATATTTGACATCCAACAGCAGATGATTAATAAATCAATGTGCTCTAGTGGTCTCACTGAACACAACTTTATTTTAAACCTGTTGTTACAAATATACTACTACATTCGTGTCCGTTAGATACCATTTATCTTACAACTCGTAAGATTATTTGATGGCCACTCATGTAGCATTCTCTCTTTCGCTCCTTTTCTTTATTAGTACAGTTAAAATATCTGGCAAATCGTTATTCAAATATTCCTTTACGTTATCATGCATTTAAAGTGCTTGTATCTATATCAGTGTTGTATAATGATCAGATTTTAAAGAGTTTGTTTTGATATGTAAAACATATATCTTGAACAATAATATGCGCATAAAAAGTACAGTCAATTAATTTCCTTTACGACCAGGAACCCACCTCTCCCCTCAGTTATAAGAGTCTTTTCGTATGAGTCGCCTTTTTCCTCCTTCCGGAATACTCTGTTTATTAGCAATATTTTAAAAATGTCTGACGATAATTGTAGAAACCATTACTGTAAATATACAGCACTGGGCCCAGAAATAATGACAAAATTAAACGTTTTAAACATTGTTTTAGTTTTAAAACTATCTGCAATAAACAGTGTTCCAGACGGAGACCCGAAGTTGAAATGATCCTACTGGGAAATCTTTGGAGTGATTAACGGGTTAAACTGCATGGCGTTACATGCAGTTATCACGTACGTGTACTTTGTGCATTATTCTGCGAAGACGTAGAACCGAGTGCTTTTTTCTTTTTAGTAGAATTCTTCAGTAAACCACTGTTTACGCAAATGACAGCACAGTGTTTCTTTGTTGTTTGTTTCCACTTATATCCAATTAAGGTTCAAGCACGCTGTTCTGAGCACATATCTCAGATATCTGAGCTGTAAGAATAGTGGGATAGTGGTTAGTGAGAGACAAGTCGATGTAGTGGCCTTACACCTGCCCACTGATACTTTAAAATTCGCTATGGGTGGGAGACTTTACCGAGGTGCGAACCCAGTACCTACCAGCCTTATGTCGGATGACTTAACCACAATTTCAATATTCTTGACTTAATTATATCACGATTGTGTCTAAGATAGATTAATTTATCGTTCTATATCACATATAAATGTAAAAAGGTAGAAATGTGACACTTACAAATCCAACACTGTACCTTTAAGACCTTTTGCAAATTTCTCACAGACAAGCAATTTTGCTTCATGCAATATATTTAGTATTTTCCGTCGAGTGGCCAGTATGTTTGAGTTCAGTGTTGCGATACTCCTGTCTGACACCGTATTGATTCGATTCCTGTTCGTGAAGCGACTTGTTGCGGGATCCACTTGGCCGCCATCTATTGTATAAGCCCTGTCAATAATTTCCCTCTATTCCCTCACGTCTGCTCTATTAGATTTTAACCCGAGTCACTTGATATTCCATGCCGATCTAGAAAAGTAACGACGTTGTCGACATGGTAATTGCATACTGTCAGTTCTGTATCGGGAGGCAATGTAGGCTGTCACCGGTATACCAAAAGCCGTGGTATGTAGAGTGAGTGGTTGTTGATTTGATAACGGGATAAACCTGTTTCGCTGGTGTAGTGGTTTAAGCCATTGGATTTAAAGCTGGCAGTTACTAGGTTCGCATCCCGGTACAGACCCACGACTTAACGACTCAATGGGTAGGTGTAAGACTACTACGCCTCTCTCTCTCTCTCTCTCTCTCTCTCTCTCTCTCTCTCTCTCTCTCTCTCTCTCTCTCTCTCTCTCTCTCTCTCTCTCTCTCTCTCTCTCTCTCTCTCTCTCTCTCATTAACCACTAACAACTTACCCACTGTCCTGGATAGACAGCCCATATAGCTGAGATGTGTGCCCAAAGAGATGTGTGAACGCAAAATAGCCCGATGGGCCACCGACGGGGATCGAACCCAGACCGACCGCGTATTTAAGAAAAAAGTCGGAGTAATGGCCTTATTCAGCAGTGTAATCACTCTGTGTTGCAGCGAGTACGAACACAGGACCTACCACCCATGAACCAGACAATTTAACTACTGAACCGGTATTTTACACCGTAAGTGACACCTTCTATAAGTTTGACACCGAATAACCACCATTGGTCGGGATCGTGCTCAGTCGGTAAAGAGCCTGCCTGATGTGCTTGGAAGATCCATTGGGTTTCTTCCCGACCCAACCAGTAGCCCATGACTGGTGTTTCAAAGGCCATCGTGTTTACAGTCATGTATGTGGGAAAGAGCATGTAAATGATCCCTTGCTGCTAATGTAAAAAACTGTAGTGGGTTTTCTATGAATACTACTTGTCAGAATGACCAAATGATGATTACACAATGTGGTCCAGTGGTTAAAGAAAACAAACTTTAACTTTAATAACCACTATAGACATGCCTTCCATTTCATTAGATCTGCGTAGTTTATTTTTACAATATAGACATGCCTTCCATTTCATTAGATCTGCGTAGTTTATTTTTACAATATAAACGTGCCTTCCATTTTATGGCATTGTTTATTTTTACCATATAAATGTGCCTTCCATTTCATTAGATCTGCGTAGTTTATTTTTACAATATAAACGTGCCTTCCATTTTATGGCATTGTTTATTTTTACCATATAAATGTGCCTTCCATTTCATTAGATCTGGATAATTTATTTTTTACCATATCAATTTTGGCTTATAGACATTATTTTCCTTTTCCCTGGCACCATTTGATAGTGTTTAACTACAGTTAAAAGCCTCTCCTGTCCAGTTTTTTTAGTTGCATGCAATTTTATATTGAAGATATCATCAACATACCACAGGCAGACAAACTGCATTCAAAACACCCACTCTGCTTTTATTCAGGATTGTAGCTATATTACACGAAGTGAACACTATTGGAAATTGTGGTCATATCTACATATAGGAAACACAAAGTAAAGAAGGGAGGAATGTATGTCTAAAGGTATCTCAGCACCTTGATTAATCATCATTGTCAGTTTCCTTACTTCCCCACTCCCGGGAAAGTTCATGTAGAACTTGGTCATGATGCGAACTGCAGTTACTGATGAAAATATTACTCAACCATGACTTACAACGTAACCATAGATAAAACTTTGTGTGTGTGTGTGTGTGTGTGTGTGTGTGTGTGTGTGTGTGGTGGCGTCAAAAGGCAGATACATTTTCTCATCATGTAATCGGGTGCTAATGTACGCAAAACGTTAAAACTGGTGTCTTTGGTGTTGTTATTCATGTGCACGATTGAGATAAACAGCCTGACATCGGCCTTTTGTATAGTACCGTATTTACGTTTTGCCTCGTTATTGTAGAAGGAAGGAAATGTGTTATTTAACGACGCACTCAACACATTTTATTTACGGTTATATGGTGTCGAATATATGGTTAAGGACCACACAGATATAAAGACAGGAAACCCGCTGTCGCCACTCAATGGGCTACTCTTTTCGATTAGCAGCAAGGGATCTTTTATATGCACCATCTCACAGACAGGATAGTACATACCACTGCCTTTGTTACACCAGTTGTGGAGCACTGGCTGGAACGCGAAATAGCCCAATGGGCTTACCAACGAGCGATTTACCACTGGGCTACGTCCCACCCCCGCTATTGTAGAACTAAGACCATTTAAAGTGGCTGAATCTAGCTTCCGAGGTGCGTAGCTTTTCTATATCTCATACACCCCTGCGCGTGCTGTAACCTGGCCTCAGACCACAATTAATTTCGCTATATGTTTCTATATAGCCTTAGTGGCTATAACATTTTTATTAATATCAGCAGGCCCGTGAAGTTTTGTATGTACCTTTGCCTGCATGGGGGACACATACCCTGAAAAGGACAACCCCTGTTGTCCAGCTCTTTCTCCCAGCATATTGGTTTAAACAGACACACCCTCTAAACCAGGCCGGAGTACACCCATTTTACACAAAAAGCACTACTTTTGCATGGGCCGGAATTACCACAAACAAGTCTTCAATGTCAACAAGTTACACATGTTTACAAACTACATGCTATCCCCTGTCACTTCATTCAAACAGTTGCCACTTCATAGCTGTCTGCCATGAAATAATCACAGTCAAACAGCAGACTACTTGCGCGGTCAAACTTCCGGATTTTCGACAACCAAATGGGAAGATAACTGTAATCTGAGGCCTATCAGTCCATTTTTTCCCCTAAAAACTGGCCCACACTAATGCATTCCAATGATATACATATTAAAGCAATGCTCGGTAAGTATCGGTATGTCACCTTTAAACTGAGAGTATACAGAGGCTGTGTTAAAACACCTACCACAGTGCCTTGCCATGGCCAATTTTAGCAATGGAAACTTGAGGGACACCAACTTCAAAATGTAATAACTTTATCAAATTTTGGAATTTCTTCATACAATTAGCAGCTATTTTTTCTTCTACATATGTTCTATCTGCACAGTGTTGTCTTGGAAAGATTTTGAAATATTTAAAGAAAAAAAAATCAATCATTAGATTTTACTTCATTTTTAATTAAATATTAAACTTAAATTTAAATTTTTGAAAAACAAAAAAATCTAAAACTGTAAAATTTTGCATTTTAGATATGATAAGTGGAGGCTTAGTAAAGATATGGTGACTGAATTCATGATACATTATTAGAAATGTGTCAGAGGGATGGTGAAAGTCACAAAATTGGGGCCATTTGCAACAAATGTTTACACACTAATTTCAGGGAAAATTAGACATGATAGGCCTCATATTCAATTTTGACCTGCTGTATTTACTTAATCTACTTCATTTACTGTATTAGACATGTAGCCACTTTGTAAAAGGCAAAACAGTCCATATAAATGCATATTAATATGAATATGCCCTACAGATATTACATAGGTATACACCATAATATTTTTGTTGTTGACGACAACTTTGAAAATGAAGATTTTGTTACAAAATGCTGATATAAATCCTACCAAGAGGTACTTGCACCATATTTTTCAGTTTCCAGTGATAACTGTTAACAAGTGTAGTCATGTGCCAGTGTCTGGGATACCTCAGTGTAGTATTTCTTGATTGGAAGGATGTTTGTAGTAATGACCACTGAATATGCATTATGGATTATTCTGCCATATGTATTACAAGCCAAATGTTAACATTTTTGGCACATTTTCTGCAATAAACTTGACAAGTATACCAGCATCTGATTACTGAACACAATAAATACATTCAGACAGCATAGAATATTAGCCTATTAGATTTTCTAAGGATAAAAGACCATTTTTGAAAAATGACTGAAGTGTGTAATTTACATAAATGTAGGTGAAATGTATTATTAGAGTACTTAATCTTGTTAAAAACTGTATACTATTTATTTAAAGTGTTTAATTACATTTAGTAGTGATATATTCATTATATTTAGATCTTCTGTCCAATTGCAATAATTGAGAAACTCATTAAAATTCAATATGTAAAAAAAATTAAAATCTCAATATTGACTAACAAAATCCAACTTTTGCTCTTTTTTTACCAAATTATTAGCTCAAAACTGTTAAAAAAATATTACAACAAACTGTAGTAACATCAGAGGTCATTTTATGCTATTTTGGAGGATACTGAAATTTAAAAGTTGAAAATTTTAATTTTAATTTTTAATAAATTCAAAAAAATTGTTTTTTAATTTAATAAAATATTTAGAAAATAAATAAATTAGTTTTCATATTCCTTGTGGTATGCACAATCAGTCTGTGTAATTTCACCTCTCTGGTTATAATACTTTCATCAGAATCAAGCATTTAACCGGTGTAATGTGTGAACTATATCAGGCCTCAGACCACAATTAATTTCGCTATATGTTTCTATATAGCCTTAGTGGCTATAACATTTTTATTAATATCAGCAGGCCCGTGAAGTTTTGTATGTACCTTTGCCTGCATGGGGGACACATACCCTGAAAAGGACAACCCCTGTTGTCCAGCTCTTTCTCCCAGCATATTGGTTTAAACAGACACACCCTCTAAACCAGGCCGGAGTACACCCATTTTACACAAAAAGCACTACTTTTGCATGGGCCGGAATTACCACAAACAAGTCTTCAATGTCAACAAGTTACACATGTTTACAAACTACATGCTATCCCCTGTCACTTCAGTCAAACAGTTGCCACTTCATAGCTGTCTGCCATGAAATAATCACAGTCAAACAGCAGACTACTTGCGCGGTCAAACTTCCGGATTTTCGACAACCAAATGGGAAGATAACTGTAATCTGAGGCCTATCAGTCCATTTTTTCCCCTAAAAACTGGCCCACACTAATGCATTCCAATGATATACATATTAAAGCAATGCTCGGGAAGTATCGGTATGTCACCTTTAAACTGAGAGTATACAGAGGCTGTGTTAAAACACCTACCACAGTGCCTTGCCATGGCCAATTTTAGCAATGGAAACTTGAGGGACACCAACTTCAAAATGTAATAACTTTATCAAATTTTGGAATTTCTTCATACAATTAGCAGCTATTTTTTCTTCTACATATGTTCTATCTGCACAGTGTTGTCTTGGAAAGATTTTGAAATATTTAAAGAAAAAAAAATCAATCATTAGATTTTACTTCATTTTTAATTAAATATTAAACTTAAATTTAAATTTTTGAAAAACAAAAAAATCTAAAACTGTAAAATTTTGCATTTTAGATATGATAAGTGGAGGCTTAGTAAAGATATGGTGACTGAATTCATGATACATTATTAGAAATGTGTCAGAGGGATGGTGAAAGTCACAAAATTGGGGCCATTTGCAACAAATGTTTACACACTAATTTCAGGGAAAATTAGACATGATAGGCCTCATATTCAATTTTGACCTGCTGTATTTACTTAATCTACTTCATTTACTGTATTAGACATGTAGCCACTTTGTAAAAGGCAAAACAGTCCATATAAATGCATATTAATATGAATATGCCCTACAGATATTACATAGGTATACACCATAATATTTTTTTTGTTGACGACAACTTTGAAAATGAAGATTTTGTTACAAAATGCTGATATAAATCCTACCAAGAGGTACTTGCACCATATTTTTCAGTTTCCAGTGATAACTGTTAACAAGTGTAGTCATGTGCCAGTGTCTGGGATACCTCAGTGTAGTATTTCTTGATTGGAAGGATGTTTGTAGTAATGACCACTGAATATGCATTATGGATTATTCTGCCATATGTATTACAAGCCAAATGTTAACATTTTTGGCACATTTTCTGCAATAAACTTGACAAGTATACCAGCATCTGATTACTGAACACAATAAATACATTCAGACAGCATAGAATATTAGCCTATTAGATTTTCTAAGGATAAAAGACCATTTTTGAAAAATGACTGAAGTGTGTAATTTACATAAATGTAGGTGAAATGTATTATTAGAGTACTTAATCTTGTTAAAAACTGTATACTATTTATTTAAAGTGTTTAATTACATTTAGTAGTGATATATTCATTATATTTAGATCTTCTGTCCAATTGCAATAATTGAGAAACTCATTAAAATTCAATATGTAAAAAAAATTAAAATCTCAATATTGACTAACAAAATCCAACTTTTGCTCTTTTTTTACCAAATTATTAGCTCAAAACTGTTAAAAAAATATTACAACAAACTGTAGTAACATCAGAGGTCATTTTATGCTATTTTGGAGGATACTGAAATTTAAAAGTTGAAAATTTAAATTTTAATTTTTAATAAATTCAAAAAAATTGTTTTTTAATTTAATAAAATATTTAGAAAATAAATAAATTAGTTTTCATATTCCTTGTGGTATGCACAATCAGTCTGTGTAATTTCACCTCTCTGGTTATAATACTTTCATCAGAATCAAGCATTTAACCGGTGTAATGTGTGAACTATATCAGGCCTCAGACCACAATTAATTTCGCTATATGTTTCTATATAGCCTTAGTGGCTATAACATTTTTATTAATATCAGCAGGCCCGTGAAGTTTTGTATGTACCTTTGCCTGCATGGGGGACACATACCCTGAAAAGGACAACCCCTGTTGTCCAGCTCTTTCTCCCAGCATATTGGTTTAAACAGACACACCCTCTAAACCAGGCCGGAGTACACCCATTTTACACAAAAAGCACTACTTTTGCATGGGCCGGAATTACCACAAACAAGTCTTCAATGTCAACAAGTTACACATGTTTACAAACTACATGCTATCCCCTGTCACTTCATTCAAACAGTTGCCACTTCATAGCTGTCTGCCATGAAATAATCACAGTCAAACAGCAGACTACTTGCGCGGTCAAACTTCCGGATTTTCGACAACCAAATGGGAAGATAACTGTAATCTGAGGCCACCTCACCGTGGTGCAGGGGTGTAACATTCTCTTTGAGAATGGCCAATACAGCACAAATTGAAGTAGAGAGTAAAATTCAGTATCCGTAAAATTCGGTGATATTTGTATTTGTATTTATGCACAGTTCTTTACACTGTTTTTGTTTAAACCTTGAAATTTTATATTGATGTTGATCATCACTTTATTTATTTGCATTACCATAGTTTGACACCCAATAGCCGATGTATTTTTCGTGCTGGGGTGTCGTTAAACATTCATTCATTCATTCATTCATTCATTCATATCTCATACATATACGTCTTAGCTACCACACCTACCAGAACGGCTAGGAACACGTTGGATGTATCAAAATTGATAAAATAAGCAAACCCTACAAGTAAAAGTTTATGCAAGTTTGTTTTGTTTAACGGCAGCATTAGAGCATATTAATTTATTAATCATCGGCTTTTGGATGTCAACCATATGGTACTTTTAACACAAAGTCTTAGAAAGATAAGTCGTTACATTTTTTCCATTAGTAGCAAGGAATCTTTTATATGCATCATCCCATAGGCAGCATAGCACGTATGACCGTCATTGATATACCTGTCGTAGTGCTCTAGCAAGAACGAGAAGCAGTCCAACCTTATTAGTAAGAGGTACGTTAACGTTAAAACGCTGTAATGCAGGTGGTGGGGCTGGATGTAGCTCAGTCGGTATAGTGCTCAGCCTGAGATACTTTGGTAGCAGGATCGAATCTCCTCGGTGGCCCCATTCTCTGACTGAATTTTTTTTTGATGTCCCAAACAGTGCTCCACGACTGGTATATCAAAAACCATGATATGTTCTGTCCTTTTTGGGAAAGTGCATGTAAAAGATCTCTTACTGCTAATCGAAATATATAGCGGGTTTCCCATAAGGTTATTATGTCAGAATTATCAAATGTTCGACATCCAATAGCCGATGACTAACGGTGGTGTCATTGAAATAGACTGTAACTGTAACTGCAGATGCGAGGTGTAATCTGTTGGTGGAGTTCTGACGCAAGTGCAGTTGGTCGTAATATGAGTTCATCTCTGACCAAGACAGGCGTGTTTGGACCTACAGTGGATGTACGCATGTGTTCGATGGTTGACTGGCTGATTCCCCTTATTAGACCCATTAAAATACGTGCCGTATCAGCCAGCTTTGGTTTATAAAAGTAGATTCCATGTATACGCCTACAGTAGTACGTGTATGCGTATTCGATCACTCTGTATATTATGGATTTCGTATACGTATATGCATACGGACACATGGAATTAGCACCTAATAATAATAATAGTAAATTTCATGCACGCACGTATGCATGCACACTCTAGACTAATGAAAACATCGGATACAACAGGACTGAAATTACACCAGGGGTTGAAATTTCAATAAGGGTTGAAATTACAATAGGAATTGTCATTACAATAAAGACTGAAATTACAACCGCGGTTGCTACACTCTTTATACGACAAGAACCGATGTTTCAACGTGCAATAGCCGTAACATAAACTCATTATGGTCCCATTGTTTATCTAGTCTCTTGGCTCGATTTGCGGTTTCGTATTGCCCGGCACGATTGTCGAGACATCAGCTTTAGTTAACGTACCACTTGCGTTTCCATATTGCATGGCATGTGCAGCATGGCCGTCAGCAGAATACCAGTGATTGTCGTTCATGGCCCGCACTCAAGTGCCTTGAGAGTAGAGGGCACATAACTGGTTTGGCTACAACATAGTGTAGGCGTATTCACCAGGAGTTGAAATTTACAATACAGGTGTCCGGGTGATGTAAGTATCTAATAAAAACTTCAGACAAAAGTATCAATAGACTGACGTAGTAGAAGTATTCCACAAGAGGTTTCCGCACGTATCTCTGGCATGGCCAGTGGTCTGACTTGGAACAGAAAAAGTAGTTAATGTAAAGGGACAATTTTGATATCACAATAAACAAAGAGAAGGGTCCTGTTAGAGGCGCCAAGGTCGAATTATTATAATTATTATTATTATTATTATTATTATTATTATTATTATTATTATTAAGAGAAATTTAGTTTTATTAGGGCGCATAATTTAGATCAGGCAATTCCAAAAAAGATAAATTAAAATAATATTGACACTTATTGCTATCATGTATTTAATGCCAAAGCTTGAACTCAGCCTCACAGGAAATATTGGCGTGATTTAAATTTGAAACATGCCAATCACACTCGGAACTTCCATGTTATCTACCGAGGGGTGGGGTGGGGTGGGGGGGGGGGGTAGATGAGGTCTAACCCAACAACCTAAACACTCCCTACGGCCGAAAGTGCCTACGCCATACTGCCCTACCAGCCTAACTGCTGACGTCCATACCCCCACCCCCGGCGTGTCCTACCGTCGTCGTTCAGTCCATTCGTAGCATCCCTTTGGGTTATTGAAGTATTGACAGAGTAGTAGTTTGTTCCAACGTTGGTAATGCTTTTAGAGCAATTACAAGTGAGTATTCCAATTTGAGGCTGATAGAGAGAGAGAGAGAGAGAGAGAGAGAGAGAGAGAGAGAGAGAGAGAGAGAGAGAGAGAGAGAGAGAGAGAGAGAGAGAGAGAGAGAGAGAGAGAGAGCATAACCGTGCAGTACACACCGCGGCTTTTGACGTACCAGTCAAGCATTCTACCAGTAAATTATATCCTGCCTTAAAAACAACAACAAAAAGCAACAACCGGATATAGTAATTTAAAATGTAGGTCATAAACACTTTCGCCAATGATTTCATTATTCAGTCCATGGTTATGTAACACACCATATGCAGTTTATTCAGTCACGAAAATCGAAATCCTCCATTTACCTGTAAGCCACTGGAAAACCACCACCACCACCACCACGACCGTCAACAACAATACATGTTCATGACTAGAACAACCCTCCCCTCCATCACCATCACCATCACCATCAACACCACAACCACCACCAGCACCATCACCACCACCACTACTACTACCACCACTACCAAATTCAACAACAGCAACACAACCACTGCCATCACCACCAACAATGTTCTATAATATAATATGACCAGATCATCACGGTGATAACCACCATCATCAACGATTAAGGTGGTAAAACGATCGACCGGTTCATCGCATAAGGAAAACGTCTGAAAAGCATCCCGTGGATTTGGAGTATAAGTAATCGGATTGTCGGATTTGGATGTCAAAGTCGATGGTGTAAGTGCCAGGCGTGGTGTGCCACCACGTACACGAGAACACGTCTCACGTAATACTAACACCTGGCAAATCACGGTGTTACCGTTTAGACGATGTACATTCACAGTATTGAATTTGGCTAGGACTGATTAAATAATAAGGTTGAAGTTCGATATTTCATTTTATTACCCATATGGTTAAAACTATCTTGTTACATATCAAAGTGATACATCCCACTAGAACGCCAAGTGGGACGTAACACTTCGTAACGTCATCGATTGGCGCTTTACAACGTTACCGGGACGCCAACCAAACGAGTTGATTCATATAAATTAAGATCGATTACGGGTAATAAATAGGATATTAAACTCGCTACCATTTCGTATCATGTTTATGTCCCTCGTGAAATAGTTTTCATTGTTACTAAAGCTCATGACAACTGAACATTATTTCAACTCCTATAAATATATTGTTTTAGTCTACAAAATTATAGCTGGAAATAGTTGTGATAATCATCATCATCCTCATCCTCATCGTCATCATCATCATCATCGTCGTCGTTGTTGTCGTCGTCACCATTGTTATCATCTTCATGACCACCAACACTTTCACTGGGATCATCATCATTATAATCACCATCATCGCCGTCGTCATCATCGTTATCCTAACGCTAATCAAAAGCATCCAGTATTATCTAAAGACCGACCTTTTTTAGAACAGTCCGATGTTTGGTCGATAGATTGTTGAATTCCACCTGCTGAATAATCGATTTTGCTGTATAGTCATGATAAGTATTTATACCAATTTCACACAGCAAATACGAATATTTTACAAACTAAAGTAAATAATTCAAGGTTAATTCTAATGTAGTTTGTCATGTTTACTTAGATATATCTCACCTTAAACTGTTTCTGAATCATGCTGTATTCAATATTAATATGATCAGATAATATTTTATCAAAGTAATTCAGATTCACAAAAATGAAAGTGTTACAATATTGTACTACCGTAATTCAGATTCACAAAAATGAAAGTGTTACAATATTGTACTAAAGTAATTCAGATTTACAAAAATGAAAGTGTTACAATATTGTAGTAAAGTAATTCAGGTTCACAAAAATGAAAGTGTTACAATATTGTACTAAAGTAATTCAGATTCACAAAAATGAAAGTGTTACAATATTGTACTAAATTAATTCAGATTCACAGCAATGAAAGTGTTACAATATTGTACTAAAGTAATTCACATTCACAGCAATGAAAGTGTTACAATATTGTACTAAAGTAATTCAGATTCACAACAATGAAAGTGTTACAGGTGGATATTATACTAAAAGACAGCTGAACATGCTAGCTGCCGTAAATTGTGAATATTACCTAGGAATACGACAGATGGGACTTAATGGAATGAAAAAAAGCTAATTATGCAGTTTATACGTATTTTGTACAGTGTGATCTCTGCGTTTATAGCGAATGTACATGTGTTGCATTTAGAAATGAATCGGTAATTTGTGAAGAATTTGTGTATGGTTAGCCAAGCGAGTATCCTCATTTAAGAAGAATGGTCACAGTGGAATATCTATACTCTGTCAAAAAAGAAACGCATAGGCGAAATATTCATGGAATTATCTCTTTAATACAAAGTGGCATAATTTTGTTATTTATGATCGTATCACAGTCAAATTTGACATGAGTATGTGACAATGTTCTTGCTATGGACTGACGGCAGTGGATGCGTTTTCGTCACAAAACAGCGTCGCACGAGGGCGCTGAAATCAGTACGTTGTGTGGCCACCAGCAGCAGCAATCACTGCGCGACATCTCCTTGGCATAGATTGAATGAGTCTCTGAATCCGGGCACGTGGAATTCCAGACCATTCTTCCTGCAGTACATGTGAAAGTTGCGAAAGCGTCTGAGGCTCCGGGTGACGCTGGTGTACACGTTTGTCCAGTTCGTCCCATAGATGTTCAATGGGGTTGAGATCTGGCGATCTTCATGGCCATGGCAGCACATTAATGTTCTCATGCTGTAGGAAATCCATTGTTACACGTGCCGTATGCGGTCTGGCATTGTCCTGCTGAAAAAGTTCTCTCTGTCGATCCAAAATGGGAAGCATCTGACGGCGAAGAATTTCATCCCGGTAATGTACAGCTGTCAGGTTGCCGGTGTATGAAATGGCTCCCCACATCATGACACTCCCTCCACCGAATCTGTCAACTTGGGCGACGCAATTGTTGGCAAAACGTTCATTGCGGCGTCTGTAAACACGTTGTCGTCCATCACGTCGCTGTTGAAGGAAACGTGACTCGTCGCCTAGCCTGTAAACCAGTTTTTCGAAGTCGGTTCCGAATGGTTTGTGCAGACACCCTTCTCAAACCAGGTATGCGTCCAGCAGTGTTCGGTTTTGTGGCAGTTCGGTGACGCAAGTGCAGAACCTGGATGTAGCGACCTTGTGCTGCAGTTGTTATGAGAGGTCTTCCACTTCTGGGCCGGTCTTCAGCTGATTGAAACTGATTGATTCGGCAAGCGTAGTCTTGACATCTTGTAACTCGTCTACGTCGAAATGGAAATGATGCATCATTGCGAGCATTGCAGCTTTAAATACCCATCACTACCCCAATCGTTTCCCTGAGTTTCACGTGCATTCGCCAAAATCTTACCATTTCACGCCGATTTCCTGCAAACGTGCCACAACATGCGTTAAATTTGTTTTAGGGTGCATTTGGGCATGCTGTCCCATTCCAGGACCATTAACAAACATCGTCATTCAGGAACATTGTACAAAACAATGATATTTTGTAAAATCAAACACCTTTCTTCTTTCCCTATCACCTATGCGTTTCTTTTTTGACAGAGTATACTTGAAATATTTTTAATATTGTTATATTTTATTGCTTGTATTATCGAATGAACGAATGAATGGATGAATGGATAGATGTTTGAATTAATCAATGTTTAAATGAATGTGTGAATGAATTAAGCATTGGATGAATGAATGGATGAATGAATGGAAATCAGTGAATGTGTAACGACAGCGTTGTACACCAGGGTTCGTATTGGATAATATGCCTCTTTAATAATATCGTTATAAATATATTATTATCCCCGTCGCTGGGCCATTGGGTTATTTCTCGTTCCAGTCAGTGCACCACGACTGGTATATCAAAGTCCGTGGTATGTGCTATCATGTCTGTGGGACTGCATATTAACGATCCCTTGCTACTAATGGACAAATGTAGCGGGTTTCCTCTCTAAAACTATAACAAAATTACCTAATATTTGACATCCAATAGCCAAATGACAAACCGACCGACCTACGTCACCAGCCAAATGACCAACCGACCGACCAGCCAAATGACCAACCAACCGACCAGCCAAATGACAAACCGACCAGCCAAATGTCCAACCGACCGACCAGCCAAATGACCAACCGACCAACCAGCCAAATGACTAACCGACCGACTAGCCAAATGACCAACCGACCAGCCAAATGACCAACCGACAGACCAGTCAAATGACCAACCGACCGACCAGCCAAATGACCAACTGACCGACCAGTCAAATGACCAACCGACCGACCAGCCAAATGACCAACCGACCAGCCAAATGACCAACCGACCGACCAGCCAAATGACCAACCGATCAACCAGCCAAATGACCAACTGATCTGCGAAATGACCAACCGACATACCAGTCAAATGACAAACCGACCGACCAGCCAAATGACAAACCGACCGACCAGCCAAATGACAAACCGACCAGCCAAATGACCAACCGACCGACCAGCCAAATAACCAACCGACCCACCAGCCAAATGACCAACCGACCAGCCAAATGACCAACCGACAGACCAGCCAAATGACCAACCGACCGACCAGTCAAATGACCAACCGACCGACCAGCCAGATGACAAACCGACCGATCATCCAAATGACCAACCGACCGACCAGCCAAATGACCAACCGACCAGCCAAATGACCAACCGACAGGTCAGTCAAATGACCAACCGACCGACCAGCCAAATGACTAACCGACCGACCAACCAGTCAAATAACCAAGCGAACAGCCAAATAACCAATCATCCAGCCAAATGACCAACCGACAGACCAATCAAATGACAAACCGACCGACCAGCCAAATGACCAACCGACCGACCAGCCAAATGATAAACCGACCGACCAGCCAAATGACCAACCGACCGACCAGTCAAATGACCAAGCGACCAGCCAACTGACCAAGCGACCAGCCAAATGACCAAGCGACCAGCCAAATGACCAACCGACAGACCAGTCAAATGACAAACCGATCGAGCAGTTAAATGACCAACCGACTGACCAGTCAAATGACCAACCGACCGACCAACCGCCGATTCGCTGGTCGATGGAATCTTATGTTTTTTGAATTCATATTCAATTTAAACAATATTAAAACACGTATTTCTGATTGATTGAAAAGAAATACGAGGGGACTTGCGTGGGTAGACCCGTGTGTAAATTCACCAGTGGGTGGTAAATCTATTTCTCCGTTTTCAAAGACTTCATTCTTGGCTTGCATTCCTGGTTTTGAGTTTTGTATGTCAGAGATTTATCATTTATGCCGTCATGTTTCTGGTGCACGTTTATCATTCCTGTACAAAGTAAACAACTGACTGCACATATCACGATTAGAAAATAAATAAATAAACAACCAGCAACAACTGCTTTCTGAATGATACAGGATAACTTAGTAAGTAATATTCCTAACTGTAGTAGACATTTGTGAACACGGTGGTGTGTTGCATGTCTGGTTACCGTATGGCCGCTGGCTTCATCTTGTATTTCGGATATGTCATACACGTTTATTGACCTGCGGTAAGTAATAAGACAAACGCCTGAGGTGCGATGGGTCTTAGGGTGCCTTTAAAGATGAAGTAATTAAAACACACCCCTATATTAACGCCTAGTTTTGGGATTTGATCCACCCCCACCCTCCCCCCGCCCCCACCATCGCAAGGATATTTTACGCACAGACCAGTCATCTACGGTACACACATCGTGCTAAATATTACGTTCAAAGATACAACCTTCATGCGCGACGCCATCTCTGTGATCACAAGTGAACGCACAAGTGCTGCCTATCTACATGGCGGTCATATTTATGGGCAAAGCCCAATGTAAGGCCACCAAACCATATCTAATATGATATGATATGATATGATACACTGGCGTAGGAAGCGGGGGGGGGGGGGGGGGGGGGGGGCAAGGGGGGTATATGCCCCCCCCCCCTTTTCAGATGTATTTTGCTTTATATTTGCTTTATAATAGTGTAAAAGTGTGTAAATATAAAAGTGTGCCCTCCCACCTTTTGGCACCTTCCTACGCCACTGTGATATGATATGATATGATATACATGATATGATATAATATGATATGATATGATATGATATGATATGATATATCATGGGAATACATTGATTTAAATTGTGACTGCAATAAGGAGCTCCCATCACACAGTAAATCCGGCTGACAGTGGCTGAGGAAGACGTAACGTTGGGCGGCATTTACTGCTGGCAGCATACACACGGTGAACGCAAAGATCTGAGGATTTTTGGTGTCGAGAGTGATTTGTTATTCCACGTCATCCCTATAGATAGCGAGCTACACATCGGTGCATTTCAATGGAAACAGAATCCATTGTCTAATGTCCTACCTACACACGCACGACTGATTTCAATCATATGATAGTATCTACTGATTACACGAAATAATTACCTGCGCCAACCTAGGAATGATTTATTCCGAGCGAACCAAATACCTCAATATGCCATGCCGCATGCAAGGTAGTCATATTCTACTTAAATTAATAACAAGCGACCGAAGTGTGATGGAATAATATTAAGTTCACCAGCCGTGAATGGATTAACACGTTAAACACGTTATACGACTAAACTACGTTGCAATACAAGACTTCATTCTCTACTAAAGTTTATTTCGCGAGCCATTCGCTAACGATATGGTTGGTTTCCGTCCTGTCACACTCATTTAACATTAATAAGGATTTGTAACACAAAGTAAGTCTAAACCACGTTGAAATGTCGGGGTACGTTCCACAACAGACATGTTTTATGGCGAACACTCGTCAACGATTTTACTGGTTTGCGTTCTAGCTGATGCATTTACCATCAATAACTTGCTGCTATGTCATCACTATAGCATATGTTGTCACATCATAGTCTATGATGGTTTTTACGATACCTTAGCGCTATGTTAGCTTCGAAAATGGTTTTGAATACGAGCGGTTTTGGTCTCGGTTGGTTCTTGCATGTCTGGAAGTACTAGTGTAGTACACGTGTATTTTAAGCATATAGGTTTTATATAACTAATGTTTAATTTCAGGTTATTAGAGGAGTATGTACCTTTAAGTATGGTATTTAGTATGTATTTCATTAATGTTTATTTTCAGGCTGTAACAACTACAGGTTGAACAACATATCACTATAATTAACATTTTATCACCTTTTTCTAGTATTGCCCTGTACCTGTGATGTGTTCGTGTATGCTGGTCAACCACGCGTGACCACATCAGTGCAGTCAGTGTGAGCTCTTTTGGTAGCCATAGCTACAATACAAACACCCAAGCTATCTTTAAACTTTGACCCTTGTCTCTTTCTCTCCCATTGGATAATTAACACTCACCTGTATCTGCATGCTTTCTTTGGACTAACCAGACAGGACAGAATTATTTAGTATTTGGAGAAACAAGTTCAGATCAGAGAGAAATAGTAGAAGTTTAATTTAAAGGTTTCCCCAGTTGTTATCGAATACTAGTAATTAACCTTTGTCCTACCCCGCGTTCAGTAAAACCATACACTGAAACGTGTTTTGCACGTGCCTGTATTTGTCATTTATCGATGTGTACCTCGTTACTCTCCAAGGAACGTGGCGTACTATAATTTGATGGGGGAGCACTTACCTAGGGTGCCATAGGTTGCAATATCGATGGGCGCAAGACTGTGGTATGTATTTACATGTTATCTGTGAACATACAAAACTGAACAACCATAATATACAACAGAGCTGTTAAAGGAACCGACTCTGTCGAATAATCACTTGTCTGAAGATGATTATCGCTAAATTAACGTTTAAAGCAGCCATATGCATTAAGGCAATACAACGCAGTATATCCCTGGTATTACTCGTTAAAATGTAGTCCTTTCTCTGCTTTAGTTACCTAGACAATTCAATAGCTGGGACCAATTTCACAAAACATCGCAAGCCTAGTTTTGCACGTAAACATAAATCTACGACTAAACTACAATTCTTATTGCTATTATAGTACAACAAATATAGTTAGAAATACACAGAAATAGATGCCAGATACTTACAAATACATTCCCGGTGTAGCTGCTAGTCACAAACGTAAACTTACGATGTTTTGTGAAATTACCCCATGGTTCGTAAACGAAAAACATGTTCTTGGTATGGTTATATAACGACTAACTAGAATACATACACATTTTGTACGTATGTGGTTAAAGAGAGCCTAGTTAAATTTTGATCATAAACCTGTGTTGATATTTTGCATTTCATCATAACGACAGTATTTGAACATTGGTTTTGGCGATTTACAAATACGTGTAGAAACTTTATCAGGGCTAGAAATTCTGAATTTATAATCCTTCGGCAATTTTGAAATGTTTTTGCCGTAGGCAACATACTCACCGATGGCACTTTTAGCCTGTCTACAACCATTATAAAAACCTTTGCAACAATTATAAAAACCAAACAATATCCCTTCAACCAAAGGCAATATATATATAAAAATTTTATCCAGCTTAAAAAAACTGACCCAATTCAAATTGCCGTCGGTGCCGACGTTAAGTTCGAGCCCTGATTTATGGTTAACAGCAACATTAGTGTAACCAACCTCAATCCACCAGGATCACGATCACGTGCCAGAACAATATGGATAATAAAAACAAAACACATGATATGGATTTGTTAGGTTGTAAATGAATTAATGTTTAACTACACCCCAGCGCTAAAAATGCATGGGCTATTGAGTGCCCAAAAAGGTAGGTACATGTATATCGAAATTATTGATAGAATGAGATGCCAACACATATGTGAACATATATTAACCCCCCCCCCCAAAAAAAAAAAACCCCCCAAAAAAACCCCAACCCAAACCAAACAAATAAGAACAATAACCATGCAATCACCCACACCACCATCACCACCTACAAGAACATTAAGGATAATAAAAACAAAACAGATCATATGGATTTGATAGATCGACCCTGGAGCTCTCACCGAGTCTGTGTTTGGACATTATTTCTACCCGTGAGTTCAGTGTGTTTACACATATCGAATGCAAATACGCTCATCGATCTGTTCGGAAACATGCGGTCGTGCATACATGTGTTTACAGCAGCAGCAAACAATACAGACCAGTTATATTACAGTGTTATCTGCTCAGGTATTGAGGTACTGTTTGCAGTAGAGACAATGGAACGTTTAACCCCTGATATGGTGTAGCTGAGAGACTTTCCAAATGATATCCAACTAAAGATCAATGGCGCTGGAACGTTTAGACTTAATCCCTGATATGGTGTGGTTGAGCGATTTTTCAAATGATAAGGTCGATGACACTGGAACGTATAACATCTGATATGGTGTAGTTGAGAGACTTTCCAAATGATATCCAACTGTAGGTCGATGACACTGGAACGTTTAATCCCTGATATGTTGTGGTTGAGAGACTTTCCAAATGAAGAGGTCGATGACACTGGAACGTATAACACCTGATATGGTGTAGTTGAGAGACTTTCGAAATGATATCCAACTGTAGGTCGATGGCACTGGAACATTTAACACCTAATATGGTGTGGTTCAGCGATTTTCCAAATGATATCCAGCTAAAGGTCGATGACACTGGAACATTTAACACCTAATATGGTGTGGTTCAGCGATTTTCCAAATGATATCCAGCTAAAGGTCGATGACACTGGAACGCACAACACCTGATATGGTGTGGTTGAACGATTTTCAAAATGATATCCAGCTAAAGGTCGATGACACTGGAACGCACAACACCTGATATGGTGTGGTTCAGCGATTTTCCAAATGATATCCAACTTAAGTTCGATGACAGTGGGACATATAACCCCTAATATGCCGTGGTTTAACTACCTTCTAAGTGATATCCATCTGAAGGTCGATGACAGTGGGACATATAACCCCTAATATGCCGTGGTTTAACTACCTTTTAAGTGACATCCAACTGAAGGTCAATGACAGTGGGACATATAACCCCTAATAAGCCGTGGTTTAGCTACCTTCTAAGTGACATCCAACTGAAGGTCAATGACAGTGGGACATATAACCCCTAATATGCCGTGGTTTAGCTACCTTCTAAGTGGTATCCAACTGAAGGTCAATGACAGTGGGACATATAACCCCTAATAAGCCGTGGTTTAGCTACCTTCTAAGTGACATCCAACTGAAGGTCAATGACAGTGGGACATATAACCCCTAATATGCCGTGGTTTAGCTACCTACTAAGTGACATCCAACTGAAGGTCAATAACAGTGGGACATATAACCCCTAATTTGCCGTGGTTTAGCTACCTTCTAAGTGATATCCAACTGAAGGTCAATGGCAGTGGGACATATAACCCCTAATATGCCGTGGTTTAGCTACCTTCTAAGTGGTATCCAACTGAAGGTCAATGGCAGTGGGACATATAACCCCTAATATGCCGTGGTTTAGCTACCTTCTAAGTGGTATCCAACTGAAGGTCAATGACAGTGGGACATATAACCCCTAATATGCCGTGGTTTAGCTACCTTCTAAGTGACATCCAACTGAAGGACAATGACAGTGGGACATATAACCCCTAATATGCCGTGGTTTAGCTACCTTCAAAGTGATATCCAACTGAAAGTCAATGGCAGTGGGACATATAACCCCTAATATGCCGTGGTTTAACTACCTTCTAAATGGTATCCAACTGAAGGTCAATGACAGTGGGACATATAACCCCTAATATGCCGTGGTTTAACTACCTTCTAAGTAATCTCCATCTGAAGGTCAATGACAGTGTGACATATAACCCCTAATATGCCGTGGTTTAACTACCTTCTAAGTGACATCCAACTGAAGGACAATGACAGTGGGACATATAACCCCTAATATGCCGTGGTTTAGCTACTTTCTAAGTGGTATCCATATAAGAGTCGGTGACAATGGGACGTTTAACCTCTGATGTGGTGTAGTTTCGCCACTGTCCAAATGATATTCATCTAAGGGTCAATGACAGTGGGGCGTTTATCCCTAACATACTGTGGTTAGGGTCCTTCTAAATGATATCCATCTAAGGGTCAATGACAATGGGGCGTTTATCCCTAACATACTGTGGTTAGGGTCCTTCTAAATGATATCCATCTAAGGGTCAATGACAATGGGGCGTTTATCCCTAACATACTGTGGTTAGGGTCCTTCTAAATGATATCCATCTAAGGGTCAATGACAATGGGGCGTTTATCCTCCAATATGCTGTGGTTAGAGTCCTTCTAAATGATATCCATCTAAGGGTCAATGACAATGGGGCGTTTATCCCTAACATACTGTGGTTAGAGTCCTTCTAAATGATATCCATCTAAGGGGCGTTTATCCCTAACATACTGTGGTTAGGGTCCTTCTAAATGATATCCATCTAAGGGTCAATGACAATGGGGCGTTTATCCTCCAATATGCTGTGGTTAGTCCTTCTAAATGATATCCATCTAAGGGTCAATGACAATGGGGCGTTTATCCCTAACATACTGTGGTTAGGGTCCTTCTAAATGATATCCATCTAAGGGTCAATGACAATGGGGCGTTTATCCTCCAATATGCTGTGGTTAGAGTCCTTCTAAATGATATCCATCTAAGGGTCAATGACAATGGGGCGTTTATCCCTAACATACTGTGGTTAGGGTCCTTCTAAATGATATCCATCTAAGGGTCAATGACAATGGGGCGTTTATCCCTAACATACTGTGGTTAGGTTCCTTCTAAATGATATCCATCTAAGGGTCAATGACAATGGGGCGTTTATCCCTAACATACTGTGGTTAGGGTCCTTCTAAATGATATCCATCTAAGGGTCAATGACAATGGGGCGTTTATCCTCCAATATGCTGTGGTTAGAGTCCTTCTAAATGATATCCATCTAAGGGTCAATGACAATGGGGCGTTTATCCCAAACATACTGTGGTTAGGGTCCTTCTAAATGATATCCATCTAAGGGTCAATGACAATGGGGCGTTTATCCTCCAATATGCTGTGGTTAGAGTCCTTCTAAATGATATTCATCTAAGGGTCAACGACAATGGGGCGTTTATCCCTAACATACTGTGGTTAGGGTCCTTCTAAATGATATCCATCTAAGGGTCAATGACAATGGGGCGTTTATCCCTAACATACTGTGGTTAGGGTCCTTCTAAATGATATCCATCTAAGGGTCAATGACAGTGGGACGTTTATCCCTAACATACTGTGGTTAAAGTCCTTCTAAATGATATCCATCTAAGGGTCAATGACAATGGGGCGTTTATCCCTAACATACTGTGGTTAGGGTCCTTCTAAATGATATCCATCTAAGGGTCAATGACAATGGGGCGTTTATCCCTAACATACTGTGGTTAGGGTCCTTCTAAATGATATCCATCTAAGGGTCAATGACAATGGGGCGTTTATCCTCCAATATGCTGTGGTTAGAGTCCTTCTAAATGATATCCATCTAAGGGTCAATGACAATGGGGCGTTTATCCCTAACATACTGTGGTTAGAGTCCTTCTAAATGATATCCATCTAAGGGTCAATGACAATGGGGCGTTTATCCCTAACATACTGTGGTTAGGATCCTTCTAAATGATATCCATCTAAGGGTCAATGACAATGGGGCGTTTATCCTCCAATATGCTGTGGTTCAGTGACTTTCCAAGTGATAGCCAACTAATAGTCAAGAATAGCGGAACATTTAACCCCTGATGTACTGTGATTTAGCGACTTTCTTGTGATAACCAGCTAATGGCCAATGACAATGGGACGTGTAACCCCTAACACTTGGATGATGTGGTTTAGCGACTTTCTAAATGATCTCCAAGTAAAGGTCAATGTCACTGACACTGAGTAATCTGAACCGTTTTCCAAGGATGACAAAACACTCATTGGTTTGTTTTTTGGAGAAAATACAAAATAGCTCACCATCCAAAGAAAAACACAACCTATGCTTACAATTATTTAATAAAACGGTTATAGTCAACATTACAATTGGGGACAGTTTTTATTAATTACATTTCAGTATTACGACCCACATGACTGTTTTATTATTCATGACACCCAGCGTTGGTTGTCAAATGATCTGTTAAATGCCAGAGAATTGTTAGCATGTAATCATACCGGCCTCGGTGGTGTCGTGGTTAAGCCATCGGACATAAGACTGGTAGGTACTAGGTTCGCAGGCCGGTACCGGTTCCCGCCCAGTGCGAGTTTTAACGACTCAATGGGTAGGTGTCCGGTACCGACTCCTACCCTCTGCGAGTTTTAACGACTCAATGGGTAGGTGTAAGACCACTACACCGACTTCTCTATCACTATCCACTAACACCCCGTACCGCGTGCTTGAACCTTAATTGCATAGAAACACGAATAGAATGAATAGCATGTAATTACACGTATATGTACTGTTGCCAGTCTAACTGGCTGATTTTACATTCGGTACCAAACCACACCTATACGTATATACAGTAAACTACTCAAGCGACAACCTTCATATGCAGAGATAACCTTGTTAAGCTGTATAACGCAGATGGTATTTGATATATAACTGAATTAAGGTTACTTAATCATACACATGTAACACTAATTGGTGAAGTATGTAAAAGTGTTTCTTTTAACACGTGTCATCGTTTCGAACCCGAAGTACGCGGAAAGATATGCAGCCATGTGCACTAAAAACAATTGTTGTAGGTTTGTGATGGTAATTGGCTGTAAATTCCTATAATTTGATTTAAAAAAAAGAAAAGAAAAAAAAAAGAAGCTGCCCCAGCACCACGAACAGCCAACGACCACTACCACAAACAAACATTGCGAGTATTCTTTATTATTTTTGAAAGTGTTTAGTGTAGACTGTATTAAGTACATGCACATCTATTCGCGTACACTCAATAGACGAGTTCAGGGGATGATACATGTTTAAAGTAAGTATCCATGACGCATTGTGACATGGCTTATATCAGGAAGGGAATGGTTATTTCGCAGGAAGCGGTCTCATACACAGGAACATATCACGTAGATAGAAACACTTGGCAAGTAGTTGATATGCCATGTAATACGAACTCTCTTTTTACACCAGTTAAATAAGCCAGACAATACGGGCTTGTGTCTGTATGATGCGAGAGTGCGGTTTTCTTTAATGTGTCATTAGTTCAAAAAGCAGATGTACTGCAGTACTTAAGCACTCTTAGTAATGCCACTTTGACTTAACGCTTGTCAAACAGATAATCTGGTCGACGTACGTTTTTTTTTCGTTTTGTTAAAAGCAGTATTTCGTGTTTACTAAAAAATATGATGACCCACATTTTGTTGTATTAGTAAACTAATTAGATGATCATAACCACCGGAGTCTGCAGGGAGAGATAACACGATTTAATGGACCCCAAAATAAATCTAGAATGCAAGAAGTTGCAACTGGCTGACGTAGGAAAAAGATACATTTGTATGGCGTATGACCTAGCATGTAGTCGGAAAGAAAGAAAGAAAGAAATGTTTTATTTAACAGCAAGAGATCTTTTATATGCACCATCTCACAGACAGAATAGCACATACCACGACCTTTGATATACCAGTCGTGGTGCACTGGCTGTGACGAAAAATAGCCCAATGGGCCCCACCGACGGGGATCGATCCCAGACCGACCGCGCATCGAGCGAGCTCTGTACCACTGAGCTACGACCCGCCCCTGGGCATGTAGTCAGGTGCTCACCGTTTGTTTATATACACAGCGAAATTAATTAAGCCCCACCTCACGAAATAATACAGGACACTGATCCACCCTTTGATAAAAAATACAAGGTTTGTTTGATTTATCCCTATTAAAGGCCTTCAATCTAGATGGTGCTCTGGCTGTATTGAAGGCTGAATTGCATGGGGTGGGGGGTGGGGGGGGATAGCAGTTGCCTCTTAATCGTATCAGACAACTTACTGGAGGAATGAGGGAGTTAGAGGCTAAAGTGTTTTGTTTAACGACACCACTAGAGCACATTGGCTATTGGATGTCAAACATTTTGTCATTCTGACAAAGTCTTACAGAGAAAACCTGCCACATTTTTTCATTAGTAGCAAGGGATCTTTTATATGCTGCATCCCACAGACAGGATAGCACATACCACAGCCTTTAATATACCAGTTGCGATGCACTGGATAGAACGAAAAATAGCCCAGTTGGCCCACCGACGGGGATCTATCCTGGACTGACTGCGCATCAGACAAGCGCTTTACCACTTGGCTACATCACTTGCTACTGATGTTTTGGACTGGTGTTCTCTTACTGAGATTACAATGAACGTTTTCTGACAAAAATGGGTTGTTATACCTGATCGTAAAACTTTCCAGATCCATGATTATTGAGCAGGACCATCACTATTTGTATTTTTGCTCATTTTTCAGATAACATTCTTTTTTCCCCCATCACATTTCAATTTGTATGAATGAATGAATGAATGAATGAATGTTTAAAGGGACATTCCTGAGTTTGCTGCATTGTACGATGATTCCGACTAATAACATATTTCTACGATTAAACTTACATATTAAATATATTTTCATGTTTAGAATATCAGTGTTTGTATATTCAATGTATTTCTGGTCATCTTAATATTTGTAAGAAGCCCAAACTGGATTTTGTCTTCAAATAATTTCGTACGTACGAAAAAATATTTTTTAGGAAATACAATAAAATTTAACCAAGTACAAATATTAGAACGATCAGAAACACATTTAATATACAGCCACTAACATTTTATGCAGAAAAATATATTTTACATGTAATTACAGTCGTCAAAATGTCGCTGTTGGTCGATAACATCTTAAAAATTGCAACAAACTCGGGAATGTCCCTTTAATGACACCTCAGCACAAAAACACACATCGGCTATTGGGTGTCACAAATGGTAAGTATATATATATGTAAAACCACAGTGTAAAGAGCTGTGGGGAAAAAATATAATACAATACCTAAAATCAAGGTAAGTATATTTTAAAAGTTTGTATAGAAGTCAAAGTGTTTTAAAAACTTTACAATTAATTCTGGATGGAATTTAAAAGACTCGAAAACATTTTTGTTGCCAAATATATTATTTCTCGTCGGCTTGAGATGATTACACTCCACAAAAATGTGGCTTACAGTAATGTACACACTGAGGAGGCGGGTCCTTCTTTAAAATAAATGAATGCGTCAAATAGTTCTGGCCGATGCAGGCACGGCACAAGACTACTTCATCCTTCCTGCACCGCCTGTAGGATGATTGCCATTCTCCCAGAACTGACTTGACAGAATGAAGCTTGTTCGCAACCGCACCGTCCCAATCATCTTGTCATGTCGACAAGATATATTGGTTAATTTGTATGACGCCAGCACATGGCCATAATGTCTTTCTTTCCTTCTTGTTATTAATTGTTTTTGTTTGTATTGAAACTAGCCTACGTTTTCTCTTTATGGCCTATGTAATATGATCATAATAGTACAAATAACGAAATATGACAGGAAGATCTCTTCCAGAAATAACAGAGAGAAGGGAAAATACATTTTAAAACACTCACCACACTCACCACACAGTACATTTTTTTTATTTAAACCAAGTATTAATAGAGCAGACTCACCAAATATAAAGTGATTATTATGGTGCCCCCACCTGCCTCATAATTATGATCAATTTGATAACCGCTCTAAATCAGTCTGCGTTCAGCGACACTAAACAACGCTAACATTGGCGAACTGTTTCACTAACATTTGTTTTAACGTGAAGCGCTATAACCGGTCTACTAAGCGTTATTTTTCCTGCTCAGTTTGGCTGAACACACTCTATGTATCACACAATGACCTACGTCTTCCAATTGAGCGACAACTGATCCTCACTTTCCAATATGATACACCAGTCGTGGAGTACGTACACAGCTTTTGTTATGCAAGTCGTAACGGAACTGGTAAAGTGTACAACAATCGGTATTCCAAAACGTGCGCGCATTCAGGTAGTACTATCTGAGCACAACGTAACTAACATGGATACGAGACATGATATACCAGTCGTGGAGTACGTACCACAGCGTTAGCTATGCTAGTCATGACGCAATTGGTTATTGTACAACAATTGGTTTTTCAAGCCTTCCCCGCATCCAGGAAGTATTATCTCAGCCTAACATAACTAACATGGATACACCGAGACATGATATACCAGTCGTGGAGTACGTACCACAGATTTTGTTGTGCTAGTCGTGATACAGTCTGTAATGTGTACTTTGTATTCCAAACCTTCCAGGCCTTTACGTAATACTATCTGAGTCAAACGTAACTAGCATGGATACAACGAGACATCATATACCAGTCGTGGAGTACGTACCACAGCTTTTGTTGTGCTAATCGTGACGCAACTGGTAATATCGTAATTAACTTGGCTACAACGCGAAGTATGTTCTATTTAACGCTTTATCCCATGAGGGTTTCTTCTTTCGTAAGCTATTGAACTGACAGCACCAGACTTCAAAGTGACGCCGACAGGAGTAATCACCAAGCAGCGGATGAATACATGGAGCAAGCACTGAAGCAAATTGACCTTGTCATCTCTTACTTGTAGCGGCAAACAGCAGCTGGGGCTAATCGCTGGGTTCATTTAGTCTGTCAGGCCATTCAACCACATGTAACTGTCTTTACACCGTTACTCGGTGACGCCCCGCCCCGTATAATAAGGCACGAAGCCTCCCGTATAAATGATTAGACCGATTTTCAAAACCCAGTCTGATTGATTGTCATACGGGTATGTTGATCTGCCGAGTGTGTGTGTGTGTGTGTGGGGGGGGGGGGGGGGGGGATTTAGCTCAGTTGAGCGCTCGCCGGAGGTGCTTACGTCGCAGGATCGAACCACATCGGTGGATCCATTCAACTGTGTGTTTTTTTCTCTCGTTCAAACCAGTGCACCACAACTAGTCAAAGGCCGTGGTATATGCATATAAAAGATCCCTTGCTGCTAATGGAAAAATGTAGTAGTCAGAATTACCAAATGTTTGACATCGAATAGCCGATGATTAATTAATCAACGTGCTATAGTGGTGTCGTTAAAAAAACCCAACATACCTTTTAACGTTATGTTTATATGCCTAAACGTGGTAATTCCTTTGAGTGTACATGTAGTAAGTGACTAAATTGTCACCCCCCTACAGATCCAACCGCAGGGTAATATTATATAGAGTTTGTCTCAGTTTGTTCGGGGCGGGACGTAGCCCAGTGGTAAAGCGTTCGCTTGATGCGAGGTCGGTCTAGTTCGATCCCCGTAGGGTGGACACATTGGGCTATTTCTCGTCCCAGCCAGTGCTCCACAACTGGTGTAACAAAGGCCGTGGTATGTACTATCCTGTTTGTGGGATGGTGCAAATAAAAGACCCCTTGCTGCTAATCGAAAAGAGTAGCGCATAAAGTGGCGACAGCGGGTTTCAATATCTGTGTGGTCCTTAACGATATGTCTGACGCCATATAACCGTAAATAAAAGGTGTTGAGTGCGTCGTTAAATAAAACATTTCCTTCCAGTTTGTTCGTCCGCCCGTCTCTTTGTCTGTCCGTCTGTCCCACATATAGTTTTCCACACTTTTTTTTTTTTATAGTGGCTCAAGATACGGAGCTGAAAATTTGTGTATATCTTTATCAAGTAGATCGTTTAACTTTCATGCTGATTTACCTATTTTGACAGATTCAATGGCCCTTAAACTTAGGAATGAATGAATGTTTAACGATACCCCAGCACGAAAAACACATCGGCCACTGGGTGTCAAACTGTGGTAATGCAAACAAATAAAGTGATGATCAACATCAATATAAAAATTCAAGATTTAAATAAAAACAGTGCAAAGAATTGTGAAAAAATACAAATATCTCAGATAGATACTGACTTTTAATCAAAATTTCAAGGGGATTTGTGCTGTATTGGTCATTCTCAAAGAGAATGTTACACCCCTGCACCACGGAGTTAATACAATTAGTTGGTCTCGGTTGGGGACATGTATTGCTATAGCAGTACTTTCAAAAAGTTTTTAATATTGTTTGTCTTTTAGATACATTTTTTTCTTTGGAGATCTAGTGATGATGATGATGGTGATGTTGATGATAATGATGATGATATTTTTCAAAACGTGTATTTAGGTTTTATATTGTCCAAATGTCTATTAACAATATCTCCTTTTTGAAACTATTTTCCTTTTGTCCTAAGCCTGAATTTTGTTCCCGAAATAATCATACATGGGTAGGAAGGAAGGAAGGCATTTTTTTTTTTTTTTTTTTTTTTTTTTTTTTAATTTAACGACGCTCTCAACACATTTAATTACGGTTATATGACGTAGGATGGGGATGGAATGCAATGTCATACCACCATCACCATCTCCACAGGAAGCACATTTTTAAAGGTCTAATTTAGTCTAGGTCACCCCCGACCTTCCAAATAAATATTAAAAAATAAAACAAATTCAAGTGCATTCTCTATACCCCACTGTAATCTTTGTAGAATAACCTCAACCAAAAATAAATAAAAACATTTCAATTAATAATACAGAATTAGGATGTCCTGAATGGCGGAATGGTGTCATCATTAGCCACGTCAAAAGTACGGACCTACGCAAGAGTAAGTTATATTGCAAATGGCTTAAATTAATCCAACCATACGGAATGTAACGAAAACAATTGTTATTGCATTACACGGACGGTTAGGGCAGTTTACTGTCTGTGCCTTGTAAGCGTTTAACAACGTGACGGTGGATATTCTACCGTCATTTCCCAAGGATGGGAGCTCGACAAAAGCTTCTCGCCTTGTACAAGTCTAAAAGCCACTTACCACCATAATCATATTTTGTACAGTTTTCTCATTAATTATTTATATCTTATGTTTGTTTCCCGCTAATGGT
Source organism: Gigantopelta aegis (assembly GCF_016097555.1). NCBI lineage: Eukaryota > Metazoa > Mollusca > Gastropoda > Neomphalida > Peltospiridae > Gigantopelta > Gigantopelta aegis. The sequence continues at coordinate 22,364,052 of NC_054704.1, forward strand.
ATGGTGTGTTATTATTAGTGAGGACTGTTCAGGGTGATGCAGCATTTAAAACGTGGTTTTTTTTGGTCATCATATTCTTCTTAGGGCTACAAACCAATTCATTTCGTGAAGGGGTGGTGTGTGTGGGGGAGGGCAATCGAGCATGAATGTGCTGTAACCTTTATAAAAAATATTTTATTGCTAATGATGAAGGGAACCGGCCCGAGATACGAACCCAGTAAAAGAAAGAAATGTTTTATTTAACGACGCACTCAACACATTTTATTTACGGTTATATGGCGTCAGACATATGGTTAAGGATCACACAGATTTTTTGAGAGGAAACCGGCTGTCGCCACTTCATGGGCTACTCTTTCTGATTAGCAGCAAGGGATCTTTTATTTGCGCTTCCCACAGGCAGGATAGCACAAACCATGGCCTTTGTTGAACCAGTTATGGATCACTGGTTGGTGCAAGTGGTTTACACCTACCCATTGAGCCTTGCGAAGCACTCACTCAGGTTTTGGAGTCGGTATCTGGATTAAAAATCCCATGCCTCGACTTGGATCCGAACCCAGTACCTATCAGCCTGTTGACCGATGGCCTAACCATGACGCCACCGAGGCCGATTGAACCCAGTAATTCAGCCTTATATCCGATGGCTTAAACACTACATAATCAAGGTGAGAAATGTTGGTTACAAAATGAAGCAGAAACAAATCAACCAGTTAACCACCTCCTACCTAAGAATATAGGATATTTAGGTTGCACAGCTTTCTTATGGTGGTTGAAAAAGATAACTCTTTGAGTAAATCTCCGCCATGTTTAATCTGCGGATCGGCGAATTACTTAAAAGAACAAAATAATTCTCACAATTCATGGTACTGTTGATTATAGTTATCGATTATTTTTAGAAACTAAAACGTCATCTCACATACACAAATAACTCCTGTTAAATAGAGCATACGGCCGTTAGATACCATTGATCTTACAACGAGTTGTTTTAAAACGTATCTAACAAGCGAAAGCGAGTTTAATACGTTTTCGAATGATACATATTTTCAATAAAGTTTTTAAATAAATTTAAACCCTTTTCCAACTAAACCTATGTACGGCCCTAGCGCTTGAAGTTAACTTGTGCGTCACAGACTAGTCTATTTCAGGTTAACTTGTACGTCACATCTAGTGATCGATTTCTACCGTGCTTTTCAACTGGGTGGTATGGCATTGGTGATCTGGTCATCACCTAGATGCAGCCAATCGTATCATATGTCTGTAAAATGTTATCGCGCGTATATGTGTTAACAAGTATGTGTTATAAAAAATAACGAATAATGTTCTCACCAACGGGTGTGTAAGAAATTAGTTTATCAGTCAGCAAGAATCATGGTATGACGAGTTACTCATGACGTCATACGCATTACTACAGTTGACCACCGTTGGGTATTACGAATAACCTAATAAAAACGTTGGTTGTTTCTTGTTGACTGAGAAACAGGTGAACTCGACTAATGGGGCTAATCTGTTATCTGAACGAGTGCTATCTCGCGATACAGGTTTACCAGCGTTTCTCAATCTGACGTAATCTGAAATCCTAACAATTTCCATATCACTGATTGAAACTACACCTATGTGGAACTGACTACGGTAAATACTAGTATATAAAATCGTCAAGTCGGTCTATGATTGCGTACATTTAAAATGTGCTCAAACTTGCTGTATTAAGCAGTCACCTGCGTTAAGTATCCGTCTGTCTTTAAAGGACACTTCCTTCTAAACACAGGCTTGACACTATTGTTAAATGTAGAAGGTGCAGATCACGATTTTGTTCTAATCTAAAACATAATTCTGCTGTCATTTTTGGTTTGCTTTATTGCTTCGCGTTACTAGTTAATAATAAACATTTCAAAATACACGATCGATATATAACTATCATTTTCTGCTGCAACAACAGACTGTGTTATCATTAAAAAACGAGAGATTATATTTAGCATCATATGCTCCAATGCATCTGCTATATTTATATACCACTAGCTATCGTACGACGCGACCTATTAGAAATCAAACCTAATCGACACGTTTTCGACCGTATTACTAGTGACTGAAACCATATGTTTGCGCAAGGCGTAGGTAGGGAATACATTAAAAGTGTTAGTTGTTTTTGTTGGCTTTTCATTCCGTGGATGTATACAAACACGTGGCCACCTGCAGGGAGGTTTAGAAACGTCATAACACACAACGTGGAACAATAATCACGTGCGGTGGTCGTGAGTCCACTCCCCCGCGCGCTGTTTACGAGTCATGGCCGCCACATGTACATACATCTTGGATCTAGTGTTGTGTAACTGTTGTCTGGGTAGTGTGTGTGTATGTAACCCGGGGAAGAAGTAAAGATAACACTTCTTGTGGTTCCAATATTTTATTTGTAGACCAGTTGGAAAAACCAGACATCCACAATATCTATTTGATCAGACACTGGAAATGCAGTAGTGTATAAAATATATATATATAATAATCAACCGATTCTCTGCAGAATAATTGGATAAAATAATACTGACTGTCTGCTTCTGATGAAAGCCGATCGTAATCTGACAATTAGGAACAATCTAGTTATAAAGGGCGTAGTCCAAAAGCATGCAGTGCGTGTCTCGGTGTCGAGTCATCAGTCTTGCGTGAACTGTCATCGTCGCACGTGAATTAACAACTACTAACAAACCCAACACAATAAACAATGACCACTGCTAACAAAAAAGATGAAATAAACAACACACCTTTCTTTAACTATTTTATATTTAAAGATCCACTCCCTACAAATTAGTTTTTAAAAATACCTAATATATCACAACCAATATTTAATTGAAATCTTTGATAATTAACAACCCAACGCCTGGTTACATGTATATATATATATGATTTGACACGGGTGTAATATGATAAACAGACATGATAGATAACAGACGAATATGCAACAGATATACCACACAAAAAACCCAAACCCCCCAAAAACCCCAACAACAACCAGAGACCAATTTCACAAAAGATCGTAAAACTAATTTTGCAAGTAAACGTAAATCTACGACCCATATTACTACTAACATCTAATACAAATGACCCATCTGCCGTAATTATGTAATTTTCTGCGTGAAATAGATACGAAATACGTGTAAACATATGCCCCGTACAACTGCTAGTCGCAGACGTAAAGTCACGACGTTTTGTGAAATTGGCTCCAGCTCTTTTTAAATACCAAAAAAGAAACAGCTGCAATAGCTTCTTTTTCCTGGACGGAGAAGCCGGCTGTGGCCGACACTTGCGCCCAGGACAGGCGTACGCTACAACAGGTTGCTCTGAACGTGCACGTTAAATCCTCTGACCTGAACAGCTGCATTCACATACCTCTTAAGGCGACGCCACACGATACGAGTGCGTCGTACGAACATAGCCGATTGTTACGATTTCATCAGTTGCTATGAAATCGGCTATTCTCGTATGCGGAACTCGTACCGTGTGGCGTCGCCTTTTGTTTATACCATCATTTAGTAAAAGGAAAGCGATATTTGTCTAACCACACATCAGATCATACGTGTACAAGACAGGAGGGCTGGGGCCCTAGTGCTGGAGCAAATCCTCAAATTCAGGCAAAACACGATGGAGTAATCGGGCAAAATCAGCTGGCCTGAAACAATATTACTATGTACTTGCATCATTCTACTATTAATTGTAATACAGGTAAGAATGCGTAAGTATTCGTGTGCAACCCTATAAAGCTGTTTGGCAGTAATGCTAATATGAATAAATATCACGAGCGTAGGAAGGTGCCACACTTTTACACTATTATAAAGCAAGTATAAAGCAAAATATCTGAAAAGTGTGTGTGCCCCCCCCCCCCCCCATCCCCGTTTCCTACGCCATTGAATATTGTCATCGAGATTCTGGCATTTTCGTTTAATATGGGCAAAAATCAGCCTCCCCCCCCCATCCCCCTTACAAAAATAGCAGCCCGTAAGCCTATGCATCAGATGGTCACATACAAACAGCCGATGATTAATAAATTAATGTGCTCTAGTGGTGTCGTTAAACAAAACAAACCTACATTTTCTTTTTTACAAGTTAAGAAGAATATTCTGGTTTGAAGCAAATAATTGTAATCCTTAGTGACCTCATTTTACTATCCTTATTAATATTTAAAAAAACACCATATGCATACTCAGACACTGCACATATTATACGAATGACCGTGTTATTAGCATTATTGCAATAATTCTCTATAGTCGTTGCCCTGTGAGCACACCGCTGCATCTATCATTTATCATATAGCTGACACATAAAAGACCCCTCCCCACGGGACATGACATTAGAGAAAAACCCCTAGTGTAAAGTGATGAGATCGATTCATGTCTTTTTTTTCTCAGACGCCTATTTTTTCCACACAGATATTAATTGCGTTAGACGTTACGCATGAATACATCTTTCAGGCCCCTCGATGGGCTACCTTTGAAGTTATGGCTAAATGGAAGAAATAAAAATTGAAGTGTAAATATTTGATGAACATGGGCATTGGTGGATTTGCATTAGACTCCTAGTATTGTTAAATATCCGGGATCTCGGTAGCTAGGCCAGTATTCTCTGTTCCGTGACATCTAGTTTTCCTCTTACAGATTTTCGTTTGTAAAAACTCTTTTGTGTGAAGAACCTATTTATAATCAGGCCAGGAACATGGTTAATATTGATGAGATAGTGTCCTAGATAACCATCCGGTGCTAAGAATTAATACTATGGTTAGAAGTTTATGACTGATCTTTGGTCACCTCTTTCCTCCTCGGACGGGATATAGCTCAGTCGGTTGAGTACTCGCCTGAAGTGCTTGCGTCGCAGGATCGAACCACCTTGGTGGATTCATTTAGCTGACTGGGTGTTTTCTCGTTACAACCAGTGCACCACAAATGGACAAAGGCCGTGGTATGTGTTTTCCTGTCTGTGGGAAAGTGCATATAAAAGATCCGTTTCTGCACTAGAAAAACTGTAGCGGGTTTCCTCTGTTGACTAGAAGTCAGAATTACCAAATGTTTGACATCCAATAGCCGATGATTAATTAATCGATGTGCTCCAGTGGTGTCGTTAAACAAAACAATCTTTTAACTTCTTTCCTCCTCAGTGTGAACATTGCCAGTGTACACTGACTATGCGTCAATTTTTGGTGAAGAATTAAAGTTAAAGTTTGTTTTGTTTACGACACTACTAGAGCACATTCTTGTATTAATCATCGGCTATTGGATGTCAAAATGTAATAATGACATATAGTCTTAGAGAGGAAAACTTAAAGTTTGTTTTGTTTAACGACACTACTAGAGCACATTCTTGTATTAATCATCGGCTATTGGATGTCAAAATGTAATAATGACATATAGTCTTAGAGAGGAAACCCGCTACATTTCTTTTCATTAATAGCAAAGGATCTTGTATATGTACCATTCTATAGACAGGATAGCGCATTTGATATACAAGTCGTGATGCACTGGCTGGAACGAGAAATAGCCCTATGGGTCCATCGACGGGGATCGACCCTAGACCGACCGCACACCAAGATAGTGCTTTACCACTGTGCGCCACATTTTGTTAGAGTGTATTCACGTGAAGCCATCGAGAAACGATATTTCTGTTTATATTAACAGAAATGTGTTAGTATCTTTTAAATTCCACCCAGAATTATTTGTAATTTTGTACGCCTCTCAAAAACAAAAATCTCTCCAAAGTATTGTGCGAAACAAAATTGATCTACACTGAACATAAAAAGAAACGCGAATAGTTTAAAATGTTTATTAAAAAAAACGTTCGCAAGACCACTCCTAAGTTCGCGATCTATTTGATTGGTTCTCGAGATTGCAATTTGATTTAATGTAAAGCACATAAACCAGTCTAGCAGACGTTTTTCTGCTCGGACTGGCTGAAATTAGGCCACATACGGGGCCAGACAAATAGTTCGCGAACGTTAGCGTCGCTCGCTGTCGCTGAACACAAATATTCCGCCAGGAGTAGTCTGGTTGACAAACAGGATACTACGGAAAGCCATTCTTCTTGAGCTATGATCTAATAATTTGGTAACCAAACACGACGTTTAAAATCAATGTTCGTTTAGTACAGTTCCGCCCTGGAGGTTTCAAACGCATCTAACGTCTGCAAATACCCTACAACACACTGTGCAGTGTCGGACAAACGTGAAGTTGGCTATTTGTCGGCCATCGATCGACTGACATTCGCCCGCTATCAAACGTCCAGAACATTCGGCGCAATTGATGTCTGAATTACGACAGCGCTTCTATTAGATAATCTCGTTGGAGAACCTTGTAAAGCTCTCCAACAGCCGAGATGCCACGCAATGCGACCTCAAGGTCACGCGGCAGTGGCAGCTGTTTCTTCAGCACATGCGATTTAACGGAAATCATTAAAATATGTACAAAGTGTTGGGCTGTGTGTACCACTTACAGACTAAAAAAGCTTAAGATATTGAAGAAATAAATAGATTTGATGAATCTTCTTAGGACGGATCCATATGTTTACTATCATTCGGTATTTTGGATTCTATACTGGCTAATGCATTCACAAAAACAACAGATAAAGTTAAATCTTCAGAATGCTAAATCACGACATTCAACTCGGAACTGGTTCTCGGCGTATTATATGCTTCGTTTAACAACAAGAGTAAAACGAAAAAAAAAAAAATACCCCTTCCCCCCAACCCCCCAACCCCAAACATACCCCCCAAAACATACCCCCCCCAAAAAAAAACCCAAACCCTCCAACAACAACCTCCCCCCCAAAAAATCCCAACTACAACAACAACAAAAAACAAACAAAAAAACCCCCCAACAACCTCTCCCTCCAACACACACAAGAAAAGAAGAAAGAAAAAAAACCCAACAAAAAACCCCCATCAACTCCAAAACAAACCGAACCAAAAAATACACAATATACAAACAAATACTAAAAAACCTACCACAACACACAACCCCACCCCACCCCACAAAATAAAACAAAACACACACCCGTCGAAAAAATACCGACTAACCCAAGCTTGAGAGCGCTTTTTGAAGACACACACAGAGCTCACAAGAAATGAAAACAGGTCAATGTTGTGCAGTGTCTGCGCTTAACTTTTTTTTTTTAGTTGCCATCCGGGCAAGTGGTGACAGCACTTTCACTTGCCCGGTTCTATTTTCACTTGCCCGAATAATATTTTCTAAAAAAACAACAATATTGCAACAGATTATAAGAGAAAACATTTATTTTGAGTATTTTCCTGCACTCAACCAGCCCACTCTTTAAATAAATAACAGACATGCCACTGTGACTCTCCCCACTGTCACTGTCAATACATTTGTGGTATTTCCAACAGACAAAGATGCTTGCGTTCACCAAATGTTGACCGACACAACCCCTTCCTCCCCCACCCCATCTCAGTGAAATAATAATAATTAAAAAAAACCCTAAAATATAATGTTCAGTGGATACGATCTACGACGTGTACACATAACCAGGGCTGAATCTTGTCGACATGAATTTGTGCCCAATTTTGCCTACCACTTAACTTACCTTACACCTATTCTTATATTGGGCATATGTTTATATGTAAAAGCAGACCTACCCTTTTTCACGGTGCAAAGTAGGCTACATAGCTGTACTTTTATTTATTTATTAATTATTGATTTAAAAAAAAACAACCCAAAAACCCAAATCGGTCGCCAGGCGGGCAACCTTTACTGTGGGTTTTCAGTCGCCCGTCGTCGTTTTCAGTCGCCAGGGGCAATCGGGCGACCGTTACGTTCGAACCCTGTTGTGGTGTACATAATGACATGGCTATTATAACTTTGCGCTTTTCCGTCAGTAGAGTTTGTAGCCGGTACTGGGATGCGATCACAGTATTTACCAGCCTTGAAACATTACGCCATTGACGCTTTTTATAGTCAGTTTCATATGGGCGAAAACGATGACGTCACGAGGTGTTTGACATGTTTGATCTCCAAACCGGATATTGCCTCTGAGAGCGTGGAAATGAATTTTTTTTCCTCTTCGGCTCAGTCTGTCGTGATTTTATTGTCCGGCACGTTTGCAGGAAACGTGAGAACATGATTGATATTGCATCGCCAATTTGTTGAGACGGCTGTTGAGAGGAGTATGGACGAAATATGAAAATTCCAAATTTATGATCACTTCCGCTTGTTAATGTTAGCACTATCTGGCAAAATTAATTCATCGATTCTTTCACATATGTCAACGCATGCGTGTAACGTGTTGCCCGTTGACCTAATTGATGTATTTCCTTTTTGCATATTTATAACATCACATTTATAACATTGTGTATGGCATATCCTACATATCATATGCTATAGAATAACATATTTATATAACACGTAATTTTGGAGCTATGCGAGTGAACAGCTTGTTGTTGCAATAGCAAGGGCTCATGGAGGGTACATGAAAGTGAAGGACCACCGTCAGTGTGATAGCCTGGGGTATACAAATCTGAGGCCCGAACCTGTTATGAAGGTTTGGGAGGATGCTCTATGAAATTAATTTTGAATTCCAGGGCCCCGTTCAACAAAGCGATCTTAGTGTTAGTGCTAAGATCACGTTAAGTGCATAACTACCTTATGCACTGTAGGCGATCTCAGTGCAAATAACGGCTTTTCCAGCCTTCTGGGCACAGACAATGACAGGGAAAAGTGAGGGGAAGGGATTCCCCAGGCTCGCCACCCACGTTTCGCTGAACCTAAATAGCATTTGCTTCCGTATATTCTTCTTCGCGAATTGAATCCGGGTAATGGCTCTGTTGGCGCCGTTTGTTTTGTTAGTGTACACTGGAGGCCTTTCTGGAAGTGACAATTATTAATGTATGCAAGATAACCTAATTGGTGAATTTCCCAGGCTATAATGAACACTTAAGCCTCGTATGAGAACACACAAGGGATTGGGGGTCACAATTGTACATCAGCCACGAACGAGACAATTGTGAGTGTATGCTGTAATGGCGAGAGATTGGTAACCGAAAACCAACCTGTACAATAGAAATAGTACGTTTATAGTAAAATTTGGACACGGAGAGAGGGGGTTGAGAGAAAGAGGTAAAAGGGATGGAGGGAATGATAGGGAATTAGAGAAAAGAAACACCCATAATAAGTAGAAAAAGGACACATGAATTCATGTTTAAAATTTTACCCGAAATATATCAACTCCATTTAGATATGTTTAAACAGATACATCCATCTATCTGTGCAAACAACCATTCTGAGTGACTTGGCGATGAAAAACAATATGAAGATAAGAAGAGACACTTATGTCCACACTAGACCGTCATATTGCTGAGAACAAATAATTACAATCGCTACTTGTACACATACTAGAACGTCTTCTTGCTGAGGACAATTGATGACAATCGCTGCAGCACTATCGTCGATTGTAAATAAATGATGGAGCAATCTCTCAATTGATCGTTAATCCCAGAGGTGTCACCGAGATTCGCGGCTTGACAGCAAACTCACCACAGGACCCGAGCGACCAGAGTAATTTGTGATATTTCTTTTACTATCAACGACTGAAATAAAATATCCCCGACAGTAATGGCTCGTTGTTAACAGCAAAATGTCGGCCACGAAAAAACGTGTCTCGAGATATGGAATACTTAATTTTACTTCAGGATGAAGGCAAAGTTTTAATTTTTGAAATTAATATAAGGTGTTTTTGTCTGATAGAGAAATGTTTGACACTTGAATGCCATGTTACAAACAATCCAATATATAATAAGAAAGCGGTTCAGTATTCTCGTAAATCAATAATATAATTTGATAGCATATAGTATAGGTGAATTTAATTTAGCCATTGTAATGGTAACAACCACTGTCCATGCTTATAAACTTTGAAGTCTAGCCCCAAGACTTTGTCATATACTAGTAGTTAGTATGTACATCTAGAATAAGTATCCATACTTATACTAAATGAAGCAGCAACTTAAACATTAGCTATAAGAACGGAAATACAGTAACATTAAGAAAAAGGTATACGTACGAATTCATATACATGTGTGTGTGTGTGTGTGTGTGTGTGTATGTGTGTGTGTGTGTGTGTGTATGTATGTGTATGTATGTATATGTATCTATATATATATATATATATATATATATATATATATATGTGTGTATGTATATATAAGCTTTTGTGAAACATCGAAAAAGGAAAAGAAAAAGAAGTTGTGTGAGAGGTTTATTTTAAGAGTTAGATAGCCACCATTAATGGGAGTTTTCTTATCAGATTTAATATACTGAAATAGATGATGTATGCGGTTGCCATGACATTTTCGATATGATCACTAGAAAATATTAGCTACTCTTGCTCCGGCAACAACAATGATTATATTGTTCATTATTGTTTTATGTGATTGCGACTTTGTCGTGTCTATGATTAGCACGTGATCAGATTCAGTTAAAAAAACTAAAAACAGTAGAATTCTCACACATATGAAACCAAAATAAACGTGACAAACTATTTTACAATCCAAAACAGATAAAACAAAATATTTGTTATGTAAGGTTGCCCGCAAAGGAAAGAAGAGAGGAGGGGTTCTGTACCTAGCCTAAAACAAGTGAGGTAGAACTACAAAATATCCCCTAAAATCTCCACCCCAAACAATTCCTACGACAACCACACCCCAAAAATCCAACCCCTCCCCCCAAAATAAATAACATAAAACCCCAATAAAAACCAAACCAAGACAACAACAACACCTCCCCACCCAAAGGCAACAACAAAATAAAACAATTAGGGCAAAGTAATATGGGGTTCTCTCCAGCTAGAGTAACTGTGACTAAAAGGTTTTTTTATCGTATCATTATGGTCTAGACAGAAATAAAACACGCACTACTGCAATGCACTCTAATTTTTATTAATACATACTTTTCCTCAGGCAATCTGTATATCAATGTGCATTACAGGTCAAAATGATAAGCACGTGGTATGTGCTGACCTATCTACGGAAAAGTACATATAACAGATCACATATAGTGGTGATTGCAGTGTCCCCCTCCATGTCTCTCTCTCTCTCTCTCTCTCTCTCTCTCTCTTGTCTGTCTTCCTCTGTATTTGTCTTCCTCTCTCTCTCTCTCTCTCTCTCTCTCTCTCTCTCTCTCTCTCTCTCTCTCTCTCTCTGGTCAGTTTTTCTCTAGGCCTACCTGTCTTTCTCTTTCTCTCTCTCTGTCTATCTCTCTGCCTCTCTCTCTTTCTCTGTCTCTCTCTCTCTTGTCTGTCTTCCTCTGTATCTGTCTTCCTCTCTCTCTCTCTCTCTCTCTCTCTCTCTCTCTCTCTCTCTCTCTCCCTCCCTCTCGCTCTCTCTCTCTCTCTCTCTCTCTCTCTCTCTCTCTCTCTCTCTCTCTCTCTCTCTCTCTGGTCTGTTTTTCTCTAGGCCTACCTGTCTTTCTCTTTCTCTCTCTCTGTCTCTCTCTCTCTGGTCTGTTTTTCTCTAGGCCTACCTGTCTTTCTCTTTCTCTCTGTCTCTCTCTCTGTCTCTCTCTCTCTTGTCTGTCTTCCTCTGTATCTGTCTTCCTCTCTGTCTGTCTGTCTGTCTCTCTCTGTCTGTCTGTCTGTCTGTCTGTCTGTCTGTCTGTCTCTCTCTCTCTCTCTCTCTCTCTCTCTCTCTCTCTGGTCTGTTTTTCTCTAGGCCTACCTGTCTTTCTCTTTCTCTCTCTCTGTCTCTCTCTCTATCTGCCTCTCTCTCTCTCTCTCTCTCTCTCTCTCTCTCTCTCTCTCTCTCTCTCTCTCTCTCTCTCTCTCTCTCTCCTGTATCCTCCGTTTCTGCCTCTTTCTCTCTTTGTCATCTTATCTCTGTCTCTCTTTCTGTTCGTTCTCGTCTTTTCCATTCCCTTCATGTTTACAACACCGTCTGTTTTTCCCATTTCCTCTTTGATGAACCCTCATAAAGTCCAGGTCACTTCTGCCAGAAGTTTCGGCGGTTCCTTCATTCAGGTAATTGAGTTTGACTCTTTCTAGTGTGACCGTGCAGCCTTGTGTTGACTCTCACAGTTCACTTAGTAACTGATGCTAATATTACACCCTCTCAGTCAGCTCAACGACTGGCTCAGTGGTGTAGCGGTTAACCCATCTGACGCAATGCTGGTAGGTAGTGGGTTCGCACCCCGGAACCAGCTCCCACCCAGAGCGAGTTTAACTACTCAGCGGGGAAGTGTAAGGCCATCAAACTGGCTCTTTTTTTCACACCAACCACCAACCACTAACAACTATCTCACTGTCCTAGACAAAAAGCTCAGATAGCTGAGGTGTGTGCCCAGGACAGTATACTTGAACCGTAATTGGATATAAGCACGTAAACGAACATCTCGAAGTATTGCTGCTCCTCTTTGTACATGTATTTTGGAAAGAAAATGAATCATTATTTAACGACAATTCAGAATAGATCGTGGGGAACTGTTGGGACAGTCTAACACAGGGAGTACCTTAATTGAACTTTTAAGACAGGTGGCTGCATAATGCAGGTCAGATTATACTATATTGGATCGTTTAATACACAGGGGCGCGGTCAAACAGGCACGTTTCATTTCACTCCTCTAACTTGTAATTATGTTTTTATTTAGATTCATTTGAGCAAGATCTGTGTGAAATTCCGCCGAAACCAATTCCCTCATATAAAACAGTATATTTACATAGCACCATTTAATTCCGTGTCGCACTGGTTTCCAAGTGGCAGATGCAAATATATATTTCCCCTGAGATTTGAAGTGATTGTACAAGTGTTTGGATTCAATTTAAATATCTCTCCACGTGATATTAAACGGTAAAACATTTAATCGTAAAACTCAAATAATGTTTTACTAATAAAACAATTTTAAATAAATAAGTGTAAGTGTAAATGTAAAAATGTAAATTAGCTATCAGTAGTCCCATTGGTTATTATATGTGTCTATAAAATTCTGAGTATATGCATAACAAAAACACTGTTACAATTTTGCGGAAGCCCATAAGTCTTACTGATAAAATACTTTTTATGAGAAAACCAAGATAAAGAATACTGTAAGAAAGAAAATACTAGTGATATAAAATAAACAAAACATATAGCTAACATTTTGTCAATACAACATTTAAGATGTATTGTAGTTTCCTTAAGTCGGTTCAATGCTCGCTTGGGGTGCTTACGCCGTAGGATCGACCACCTCGGTGGATCCATTCAACTGATTGGGGTTTTTCTCGTTCCAACCAGTGCATATAAAAGATCCATTAGGAAACTGTTCTGCTTCCAACCAATGCACCACGACTGGACAAAGGCCGTGCTTTTCTGTCTGTGGTAAAGTGCATATAAACGATCTCTTGTGCATTAGGAAAAATGTAGCGGGTTTCCTCTGATGACTTCGAGTCAGAATGACCAAATGTTTGACATCCAAATAGCCGATGATTAATTAATCAATGAGCTTTAGTGGTGTCGTTAAACAAAACAAACTTTTACTTTAAATTTGTTGTTACCGTAAGAAATATATTTAACCTTAAAATATCAGTAGCTATTTAGATCATTAAATGAAGTGCATTGTTTGGTGCTATTATATCAGTAGCTATTTAGATCATTAAATGAAGTGCATTGTTTGGTGCTATTATATCAGTAGCTATTTAGATCATTAAATGAAGTGCATTGTTTGGTGCTATTATATCAGTAGCTATTTAGATCATTAAATGAAGTGCATTGTTTGGTGTTATTATATCATGTCAGGAGGCCTTTTTACTCTCTCTCTCTGTCTCTGTCTCTGTCTCTGTCTCTCAAACACACACACACACACACATACACACACACACACGCACACACACACACACCCCCCCCCCCCCCCCCCAAACACATGTATATAATATGACCTGTAAACTGACTACTGTATATGGCGTTCAAGTTATGATCACAATAAGATTTCTCCATGTTAAAGATTTGTTAGCACTATTTCACTTGCTCACGCCAAATATCGTGCAGTCCGTGTGCACTTAACTTTCTTTTGATTTCTATAAATAAATAAAACGGCACCAGGGTCATATCCGTTCCCCGGATTGCAATGGCATGCGTTAAATACACTTACGAGCCACTGTCACGCACAAAGCAACATCCGAGCCACTATTTTGAGACATCTGTGCACAAATGGAATAAAGGTTATATTCAGATTCCTATCAAGCTATTGCAGTTTTGGTAAATAATGGACATGGTATCCATTACAAAGCACAATTAAGCACATAAAGACGTCAGAGAAGCTGTGCCTTAGAAATGAAAAAGAAAAAAGTTAAATCGAGATACGTAACAACCCACTGCAAAAATGTTAGCATGCAATGATAAATAGCTTCATCGTTTAATTGAAAACACGTATAGTTGAGCGAGAAACTTTTTTTTTGTTCATCTGTACATTTGACTTATTGATTACCGATTAACGGTTGATCGAAACACTCTATATTCAATCAGTTGTTTTGTTTGGCATGTCGTGGCAAACACAAACGCTTCTTCTGCAACCATTGCATTCAAACGGGAGTGCAACTAATTAAACCTGCATTCACTAGACCTATGTTTTGTTCACGCATAGCGATAAAAAAAAACAAAAAAACTATAACTCAATAATTACGTCACTGCTTGGCGGAAGCAATATGGTGACAAATTATGCGCGCAACAGGAAACAAAATCACTGGCACATTATCAGCAAAAGCCAGAGATTTGAAAGTATGCCAGTTATTAATTCCAGCCTGTTATACTGATTGGGCAGGGCTTGTTTTAAATAATAAATACATGCAATAATAACAATAGCACTCTTTAATCTCGCTGACATCACTTAATGTCACTTTTAATGTCACTTACTAATAGACTGGTAAAATCCACCGCGAGCATCAGTCAACCGATATACATGTATTCGTCTTCAGGGGAAACATGTCATTCTAAATAGCTCGTACAATTCCGGCAATCCTTCATGCCATATGCAAGGCCGTCAGAACTGGCTGATTTGTTCCTATATAACAATATGATCATACTGGAAACAAGAATCGATGTAGGCTTGGGAGGAGATACAACTTAATAGAGTATCTACAATACTCCAAAATTCAGTAACATAATGTTATTATATATCCCATAAAAATAATAAACTGATTATTATCGATTTAACTAGATTTTTTCTTTTTTTGCACTTTGGAGTTTAGGGTGGGGGAGAGGGGAGTGGTGGCAAAGGTCCACGCCTGAGTATGGTTGCCATGGAAATTTGAAGCGGGGAAATAACTTTCTGCACTTTGTAGATGAGAACATTTCATGAAGATATATGAAATATTTTAAAACTATACCTTTGTTGTTTACCCGGACAATGCTTTGGGCCCATGGGGCTATTTCTCGTTCGAGCCAGTGCACCACGACTGGTATATCAAAGGCCGTGGTATGTGCTATCCTTTCTGTGATAATAGAATAATATAGCGGGTTTCCTCTCTAAGACTATGCCAAAATTACCAAATGTTTGACATCCTGCAGCCGATGATTAATAACTCAATGTGCTCTAGTTGTGTCGTTAAACAAAACAAACTTTTAACTTTTTAGACAATGTGTAAATGTGTTTCTAGGTGGAGGAGGGCTCATCCATGATATACGAACTCGTTACATATCGACAGTATTGACCTGCAAATTGGTCATTTCCTCCGACATCTTCATAGGCGGGCCCAAGTCTGTCTGTTCGATATTTGTGAAGCTCCTGGTTATTAGTCACCCATGTCCAGTCAAACCGCGTGTTCAGTTTATTAAACATGGGGACGGATTGGTAGAGTGTTGGCCTGACGCGCGGTGGGTGGTAGGATCGATGGCACTCAATTGACTCAAGCTTTTCCCCCACGTCCAAACCACTGCTCTACGACTAGTACACCAAATGCCGTGGTATATCCTATCCTGTCTGGTAACCGTTGTTGCTTTTCGATAGTCATTTAAAATATGCACATGTGTCGTTAAACATATATTAAATTATTTTGAATAAAGACATGAACCTGCTTGCCGAAGTCTCACTGCTTTTCTACAAAGATATCTATATACAAGACAGTCGAAAATAAAGTTTGAGAAAGTCATGACAACATATATACTATATCGGCTTACCCCTCGAGATTCATACGTGCATATTACATATGTATGACACTATAATGCGATTACCCCGACCCTATCGCACCCCTTCCACAAAATTCCACGAATGAATGGATGGATGGATGAATGGATGGATGGATGGATGGATGGATGGATGGATGAATGAATGGATGATCGAATGGATGATTGAATGAATGTTTAATGACACTCCAGCTTGAAAAATACATCGGCTATTGGGTGTCAAACTATGGTAAATATAAAAATGAAGTGATGACCAACACCAATGTCAACCCCCTCTAAACAACAACAACAACAACAACAACAACAACAACAACACTGTATAAAGAGCTGTGCACAAAGTAGAGATTTAACAAAAAGTTAAAATTAAGATTTCAACATCTCTAAGGAATTTGAAAACAAACTGAGGATGAATCGAAATGATTCCATCACTTTTCTCCTACCAAATATATCTTTTTTAATTTGCTGTAGATGATTGCTCTGCACAAAAGTCTGGCGAACCGTCTGAGTTCACTGATAGTGTTCACACTGAGGTGGAGAATCCTTCTTCAGAATAAATGAATGTTTCGAGTATGTATGGCCGATGTGAGCACGACACAAGACCACATAATCTTCCTGCACCGCCTGCTGGAAGACTGCCACTCACAGGACTGACTTGACAGAATGAGGCTTTTTCGCAACTGCACCATTCCAATTATATTGCCAAGTTGAAAAGATAAATTTGTTAATGAATTAGAAACTAAGTTGTGCGATGATATTAAACGTTTGGAGGAAGAAGAAAATATTGATTCAAAAGAAAAAGAAAAATGAAAAAAAAAAAACTTATGAAAGAAGAAGTGTTTTATTTAACGACGCACTCAACACATTTTATTTACGGTTATATGGCGTCAGACATATGGTTAAGGACCACACAGATTTTTTTAGAGGAAACCCACTGTCGCCACATAGGCTACTCTTTTACGACAGGCAGCAAGGGATCTTTTATTTGCGCTTCCCACAGGCAGGTTAGCACAAACCATGGCCTTTGTTGAACCAGTTATGGATCACTGGTCGGTGCACGTGGTTTACACCTACCCATTGAGCCTTGCGGAGCACTCACTCAGAGTTTGGAGTCGGTATCTGGATTAAAAATTCCATGCCTCGACTGGGATCCGAACCCAGTACCTACCAGCCTGTAGACCGATGGCCTGCCACGACGCCACCGAGGCCGGTACCCCTTATGAATTAATGGAACTGCGAAGAGAAAAGCTTAAAGGTCTTTATATTCGGTCACGTGCAAAATGGATAGAAGGAGAAAAACCAACAACTATTTTAGCAAACTTGTTTCAAGAATACGTTTAGAAAATGGAAAAGAAATCCGAGATCAGGAAGAAATTCTTAAAGAAACTAAAGCTTTCTATCAAAAACTTTACTCCGCACCAGAAGGACAAGATGACAACGATATAATAGAAAAAATTAGTGGATTAAACTTTAATAAATTAACTGAATCTGAACAATTAGAAGGTGAATTAAAATACTCAGAAGTACTAGCATTTCTCAAAACTGTGAAAAACGATAAAAGTCCTGGATCTGATGGATTTACTGCAGAGTTCTTTAAATTCTTCTGAACTGATCTCGGTCACTTTATAGTCAGGTCTATTAACAATAGTTACTCCATTAAGGAAATGTCCAGTGTACAAAAATTAGGTATAATTACATGTATCCCCAAAGCAAATAAACCTAAAGAATTTCTTAAAAACTGGAGGCCGTTAACTTTATTGAACTGTACTTTTAAAATGACATCTGGCTGTATCGCAAACAGAATAAAACAGGTATTAGATAAAATAATAAATAATTATTAAACCGGCTTTATTAAAGGACGATATATTGGAGAAAACATGAAACTCATATACGATATTATGCAGTACACTGAAACACAGAACATTCCAGGTTTATTGCTACTTGTCGATTTCGAGAAAGCCTTTGACTCGGTATCGTGGTCATTCATAAATAAAGTTCTTGATATTTTTAATTTTAAATCTTCGATTAAAAATTGGATCAAAACATTGTATAACAACTCCTTATCAAGAATATTGCAAAATGGTTTTCTGTCTGAACCGTTCATGCTAGAAAGGGGGTGTAGACAAGGAAACCCGTTGTCGCCATATATTTTTATTATTTGTGCTGAAATTTTAGCTATTATTGTTAGAAATAACGAAACCATTAAAGGTATTGATATAGACGGCCAAGAATACCTTATATCGCAATACGCCGATGACACAAGCTTCATTCTTGACGGATCTCCCGAGTCCTTGTACGGTACATTTAGAGTTTTAGATTATTACGCACGTATTTCTGGTTTAAAAATAAATTATTCTAAATCAAAAGCCATATGGATTGGAAGTAAAAAGTTCTCTAACGATTTTTTTCACCATTCACGATGGAGGTTGGAATGGAGGGGGGGGGGGGGGGGGGGGGACAGATTTTTGTATACTTGGTATTAATTTCTCAGTTACCTTGGAACATATCATGCATCTAAATTATGATATTAAACTACTGGAAATTCAAAAATTAATAAAATTATGGTCCATTAGAAAATTAACGGTTTTGGGGAGAATAACAGTTCTTAACACCTTAATAATACCCAAGCTAATATATTTGCTTATATCATTGCCAGACCCAGGGAAGGTTTTAAAAAAAATATATAACGACACTATTTCATAAATTTATTTGGCAGAATAAACCAGAAAAGCTCAAACATGATTGAATAGCACAAGGTTATAAAGCAGGGGGTATTAAAATGTTAAACATATATCATTTTAAAACCTCATTAAAATGTTCATGGATACGAAGACTGTTTTTAAACAATTCAAAGTGGGTTACTCTTTTCAAATCCGTTACAGGTATCTCAAAAAATGATTTAATAATACATGGTGATCCTTTTATTTCTAAAAAATGCAATGAGATGTCAAACATGTTTTGGAAAGATACATTACTGAGTTGGATAACTACTGAACAAAAACATAAGCCACAATCTGTAGATGATATTTTATCAGTTAATATTTGGCATAATAGTGAAATAGTTATAAATCATAAACCATTTTTATATAAACATTATGCCCAAAAAGGTATAATCTTCATAAACGATTTAGTAGATGATTATGGAGAATTTTTAAAGTATGAACAATTTGCAGAAAAAATATCATGTTAATTTAAATTTCATTAGCTATGCTTCACTAATAAATGCTGTGAAATCATTCATATCAACATTCAGTGATTTAAGGGATGATCGTTTCAAAAAAGTTAATAATCCAATTTTTCCTTTTAGGTTAAGACTTGTTTTGAAAAGTAAACAGGGATGTACGGACATCCCAAAACGCATAATCCCAAAAGTGCAGATAAAATATAGAAATCAAGGATTTAATTTTGACTCAAGTGATTGGGAACAATACTATGAATTACCTTTCCAAAGCATTAACGATACAACTTTATTATGGTTTCAGTATCGCATCCTACATCGGATTTTAGCAACAAACACTTTTCTATATATGATTCATTACCCACCAACATAAATAAGCACCCAATGAAATACAATGTCTTTGTTGGTAATGGAAAAAAGACGCACTTTTGCATCACCATACCAATTAAAGGATGTTCCAGCTTCATATTACGTAAAACTTGGAGACACGAAAGTGAATTTGTGAAAATAATAAATATGGATACAATAGAATCCTTTATTTCTACAAAAGGCTTTAATGACTGCCACTAACCACTTCACTAACCACTAACAATTAACCCACTGTCATGGATAGACAGCCTAGATAGCTGAGATGTGTGTGTGCCCAGGACAACGTGTTTGAGCCATAATTGGATATAAGCATAACCAATAAGTTAAAATGAATGACTGAATGACTGCCCAGCGTTCACCAGTAAATCACATTTATCACCAGTTGCAGGACTGGTGGTATTTATTGTGGAATGAAAAGGTTGGTGCTCTTCGAACTCTGACTGGACGGTGTACTCCTATATTTATATATACCGGCCTCGGTGGCGTAGTGGTTAGGCCATCGGTCTACAGGCTGGTAGGTACTGGGTTCGGATCCCAGTCGAGGCATGAGATTTTTAATCCAGATACCGACTCCGAACTCTGAGTGAGTGCTTCGCAAGGCTCAATGGGTAGGTAGGTGTAAACCACTTGCACCGACCAGTGATCCATAACTGGTTCAACAATGGCCATGGTTTGTGCTATCCTGCCTGTGGAAAGCGCAAATAAAAGATCCCTTGCTGCTAATCGGAAAGAGTAGCCCATGTAGTGGCGGCAGCGGGTTTCTTCTCAAAATCTGTGTGGTCCTTGACCATATGTCTGACGCCATATAACCGTAAATAAAATGTGTTGAGAGCGTCGTTTAATAAAACATTTCTTTCTTTCCTATATTTATATAACAGGCTGTGTCCGTAGATGTTTGGATACATGCTACACTGCATATTTTTATTAAACAAAGTACTTTTATCTAATCTGATTACAGCCATACACACACATACACATCACCAATGCTTAAGTCGTTTAGCAATTGGATCCAATGACTGAATTATATACATGCATGTGACATATCTATCATTATTGTCATTAGTTATGTAAAAAGCATAAATGTCTTATTCTAAAGCTACGCCGACATGATTAAATACTGACGAATATTAAAAAATTAACATCGTTAAAGTGCACTATGGTATATTAAAGGTTTTTTTAATTAATTTTTTTTAACGAGAACACTAGTGAACATTTATTTATTAATCATCGTATTTTTGATAATTCTGAAATATAGTCTTGGAGGAAACCCGATATATTTTCTATTAGCAGACAGGGCAGCATATATCACGGCCTTTGATATACATTGGTTGGGACGTGAAAACCCCAATTCGAGAATGGACCCACTTAAGGGGTTGGATCTTAGAACCTATGCACCTCGGACGAACGCTCTATTGACTGAACTAGATCCCACCCAGTACATCATCAAGCCCATTGCATCTACACACGATTAGTCTAAAAAATATAATAATACATTGGTTCCGAAAATCAAAGGCTGAGATATGTGCTATCCTGTCTATGGGATGGTGCATATAAAAGATCCCTTGCTATTGATGGATAAATGAAGCGGGTTTCCTCGCTAAGACTGTAATGTCAACATTACCAAATGTTTAACATCCAACAGCCGATGATTAATAAATCAATGTGCTCTAGTGGTGTCGTTAAACAAAACAAACGTTTTGGTTCGGAACATGTCTAAGCAAACCCAAAATTATGAATAAACTGTGAATGGCTTAATCATTGATTTATATTGCAGCGATTACCATGTCAATAGCCAGGGTAACCAAACTCGTTTTTAAAAAAATATAAAGTTTTCAGCATAATTTGAACAAAGTGCTCATGAGTTGAAAACAAAATGATTCCCGAGTCTACTTTTGTCTGTGCTGTGGTGCACTGGCTGGAACGAGAAATAACCCAATGGGCCCACCGACGGGGATCGATCCTAGACAGACCGCGCATCAGTCAAGCGCTCTACCACGGAGCCATGTCCCGCCCACTTGTTTCAAGCCGACCTCCATCCACATGGGCGTCACAAAAACTCATCATAACTAACTCCCGTGAACGCCTTCTATAGGCTGAATATCTGATTTTGTTGCGTTTTTAAAATGCTCAGTTGTATTATCAAAGCGTCCGGTGATATTGTCAAAGCGTTCCTTTGTAGACCGAATATGTAATTTTGTGTGTTGCGTTTTTAAAATAATCCAGTTTTATTATCAAAGCATCATTTTATAGGCTTGAACATCTGAGTTTGTTCTGTTTATTGGGTTTTTAAAATGACCCAATTTTATTATCAAATCGTCCAGCTGTATGATCAAAGCGTTCTGTTAGAGACAGAATATCTGACTTGTGTTGCATTTTACGTTTCTAAAATGGTCTGGTTACATTATGAAAGCGTCCCAGCCAGACCTTTAACTGAAATGAGGATTGCCTTTTGTTATTACGACTTCATTACCGAAACTCGTATTTCGTTTCTTCCTTATTTGGACCCGTCATTGTCTCTTTAACGGTAAAAGTCGCGGGTCGCCGTGACATTTGACATCGGCGATTCCCAATACATCTTTAGCTTAAAGCCATCAATGACATTCCCCTAAGTCTAGTCACTTTTTGATCCTTCCCGATTCGGCTGACTGTTTTCTTCCACGGAGATCGACCAGTCAATCGCAAAGCAGCCTGTTGTAATTCTGTTCCAACACAACTTTCTTTGTGTTTAATGTTGGTCGGTTGACTGGGTTAAGAACTTAATTCGCGTCTTAATATTCATCTTAATTCCCATTCTGGTTGATTACAACCACTGGTTGCTCAAGTAACATGTCCGAGACGATGAAATTCTGAATCTACTTTACTTCTTGGAGCTGAAGGTCGAATCATTGCTTATTTTTGGACCTACGTTGCGTTAAAGTAGATTGGTGATTGCATTCTCATCTATGTACACCCGCATTCCATTTCGAATCTTTCTTGTCCGTGACAGTTCTTCAATATTCAATTATATTATTTAATTATTTTTATTTTTATTTTGTATTAAAACAACAAAAACAACCAGAAAGAAACTGAGCTGGAATTAATAAAATTTTAGTAATGATTCTTGAATGCTTTATTATGCAAGAATGTGTTTTTGTTTTTTTAATCCTTCTCCTCTTTTTAAAAAACAACCAATGGAAAACAACAGAACAAGAAAATCATCATCACCAGCAGCACCACTACCACCGCCACTGCCGCCAAACCTAACAATAACAACAACAACAAGACCCCCCTAAAAAAAACACCGACAAATAAAACAAACAACAACCCACAAAATAAAAACCACAACCACCACACACACAAAAAACAACAATAAACAAACAAACAAACAAGCAAATGTTGGAATCTTTCTACAAAATAAAGTAGTCGTATATTGACTGTACTAAAATCAACTTATTTGTCCCGGTTTAGCCAATGGCTGTTTACAGCTTTGTTAAAATAAACAGACTAACTGATTGGTATAATCGTCAACATGCATGGCAATATCCATTAATTTGGGTTTTTTCTAATCCGTAGTAATTTACTTTATTCCAGTACGCTAAATTCGCGACGTTTTTGTTGTGTAGTGTGTTTACAAAATTCTTAGATAACTCAAACAATTCTAGGATAAATAGAAGCAACGTGGTGAAAACTATAAAACAGAAGAAAAGAAAAAACGTGCATGACAATTTCCTTTAATTTTGTTTTTACTAATCTATTTTATGCCATTCCGACGAATGCACAATGTTTTTGTGTGTATAGAGCGTTTTACAAAATTCTTAGATAACGCAAACAATTCTCGGATAAACAGAATCAGCGTGGCGAAAACAGAAGGGAAAGAAAAGAACACGTAAAATTTGTTTTGCTGGATTACGAAGGCGCCTAGAGGGTGGAACAAGAAGCGAGCGACACAAAAATGAAACCCCCGGCCGAACGGAAATCGATGAGTAATACATACACGTGGATCAACACGAGGTGACTGAATGTAAGGATAGTGACCGTGTTGAATGTAAGGATAGTGACCGTGTTGAATGTAAGAGTAGTGACCGTGTTGAATGTAAGGATAGTGACCGTGTTGAATGTAAGGATAGTGACCGTGTTGAATGTAAGAATAGTGACCGTGTTGAATGTAAGGGTAGTGGCCGTGTTGAATGTACGGTTAGTGACCGTGTTGAATGTAAGGGTAGTGACCGTGTTGAATGTAAGGGTAGTGACCGTGTTGAATGTAAGGGTAGTGACCGTGTTGAATGTAAGAGTAGTGACCGTGTTGAATGTAAGGATAGTGACCGTGTTGAATGTAAGGGTAGTGACCGTGTTGAATGTAAGGATAGTGACCGTGTTGAATGTAAGAGTAGTGACCGTGTTGAATGTAAGGGTAGTGACCGTGTTGAATGTAAGGATAGTGACCGTGTTGAATGTAAGGATAGTGACCGTGTTGAATGTAAGAGTAGTGACCGTGTTGAATGTAAGGATAGTGACCGTGTTGAATGTAAGAGTAGTGACCGTGTTGAATGTAAGGGTAGTGACCGTGTTGAATGTAAGGATAGTGACCGTGTTGAATGTAAGAGTAGTGACCGTGTTGAATGTAAGAGTAGTGACCGTGTTGATTGTAAGAGTAGTGACCGTGTTGAATGTAAGGATAGTGACCGTGTTGAATGTAAGGGTAATGACCGTGTTGAATGTAAGAGTAGTGACCGTGTTGAATGTAAGGGTAGTGACCGTGTTGAATGTAAGAGTAGTGACCGTGTTGAATGTAAGGGTAATGACCGTGTTGAATGTAAGAGTAGTGACCGTGTTGAATGTAAGGGTAGTGACCGTGTTGAATGTAAGGGTAGTGACCGTGTTGAATGTAAGAGTAGTGACCGTGTTGAATGTAAGGGTAGTGACCGTGTTGAATGTAAGAGTAGTGACCGTGTTGAATGTAAGGGTAATGACCGTGTTGAATGTAAGAGTAGTGACCGTGTTGAATGTAAGAGTAGTGACCGTGTTGAATGTAAGGGTAGTGACCGTGTTGAATGTAAGAGTAGTGACCGTGTTGAATGTAAGGGTAATGACCGTGTTGAATGTAAGGGTAGTGACCGTGTTGAATGTAAGAGTAGTGACCGTGTTGAATGTAAGGGTAGTGACCGTGTTGAATGTAAGAGTAGTGACCGTGTTGAATGTAAGAGTAGTGACCGTGTTGAATGTAAGGGTAGTGACCGTGTTGAATGTAAGGGTAGTGACCGTGTTGAATGTAAGAGTAGTGACCGTGTTGAATGTAAGGGTACTGACCGTGTTGAATGTAAGAGTAGTGGCCGTGTTGAATGTAAGGATAGTGAGCGTGTTGAATGTAAGGATAGTGAGCGTGTTGAATGTAAGAGTAGTGACCGTGTTGAATGTAAGGATAGTGACCTGACGCAAACTCGGATCTAGCAGAGAATTGGCAGTCGTTCGCAGGAACTCTCTCCCCGAACTAGATTCTGTCACGATTTCTCCAGCTAAGAGTACAGCGTACAGCGCCGCCTTTCTCCGCAACACGACCTGTTTATGATTCCGTTAATTAATGCATAGACTCCATGCACCACCACCACCATTATAGGTTGCATGGTACCAAAGAAGATAGTTCCGTGTCAAAGTTCTAGAGTTCCGTGTCAAAGTTCGATGTGCACCGTCTAATATTTACGGAGTGAAACAGCTGTGGCTGTGATTGGTAGTAATATGTGTCAGCAAAAATGTAGCCCAGTGGTAAAGCGCTCGCCTGATGCGCGGTCGACCTAGGATCGATCCCCGACGGTGGGCCCATTGGCCTATTTCTCTTTTTAACCAGTGTACCACGACTGGTATATCAAGGGTCGTGGTATGTGCTATCCTATATGTGGGATGGTGCATATAAAAGCTCCCTTGCTACTAATAGAAACATATAGAGGGTTTCCTCTCTATGGCTGTCAAAATGACCATATGTTTGACATCAAATAGCCGATGATTAATAAATCAATGTGCTCTAGTGGTGACGTTAAACGAAACACTTTTTTTATATAAATTTTATTAGTAAACGTTAACATTATCGGCGATAGGAATTGATTTGGTCTATTAGAACCGTCATCATCATCATCCGCTGACGGTGCACAACGTGCGGTCAAGCCGACCTCCTGCAAGCGCATGGGCGTCGAGAGCACGCGGCGACACTCACTGAGGCCCGTGAACGCCTTTTTGTAGGCTCACTAGCTGACTGTTCTTTGTCGTGAAGAATCGATGGCCACGCTTTCCTCCAGTGATGTAACAGTCGCGTTCTGACGCCGCGATTAAGAGCTGCTTTATTGAAAGCAAGCAGACGTTTTTATGTAGGGAACGTGACAAGAGTCCTACGGTGCACAGCAATTTGCTTCGTGTCCATATAATTTGGTCTCGTTAAGCTCATGGCATGCGTGTATGTGTGGGTTTACATTATATTCGTTTTATAGTTGAGGTAACAACACTTTATAATTTTTGGTTTAAACAATATTTATTGTACTAAAGCATATTGGGCTTGGACAACAGGCTTAGCCTATATTAAGACCTCTCCCTACATTTTACATGCGGATACATGTTTAAATACCACAGACCTACATAGTAGACTTGAACAAAGAGAAAGAAAGGATAAGGGGTAAAAAAAAGAGAAAAGGGTGTGGGTATAGTGTAAGTTTGTAGAAAAAAACCGAAAGTTTACATTGGATTGGGGAATTTCTAGCCAAAAATTAGTGTTAACGCTATTTGAGTTATACGCCACTTTTGTATTTCCTCTTTGCAAATAAAATTAATATTCCTGCCATTCCTGTAAATGATTTTACCGTTGTTTGACACCCAATGGCGAATGTATTTTTGTGTTGGAGTGTCGTTAAACATTCATTCTTTCATTCCTGTAAATGGTCAAGATATTTTACTATTTATTTGAATGATCAGTTTTTATTTATATTCGTATGCAGCTTTTGTTATTTCGTATTTAGAAATCATGTCAGTCATTCACGAGTACATTTTACAATTCCGTTTATAAAATAAAAAATAAAGGTATACTTTAGCATTTTGTTTTCCTCGCCCCATACTGATTTCAATCCCAGTATATTACATTGGGTATCGATATTTGTTTGGTCAGCAACCACTATTCTGCTGACCGATATGTTCCCAAGTGTGTGCTACTATTTGTCAAATTACCATCACAAAAGCAATTTGATTAAGTTCATCATATGGTATTTCAAGTAGATTGGTTCACTGTGGTGATATTGAACCATAGCGTGGCTAGATAAAACTAGAGGAAGAAGACCTTGTACCCAATACACGTCAATGATCCCATGTGTGGTCTAGACAAGACTAGACGTGATTAAAGCTTCCATCAGAAACTAACGTTATTCGTTAGTGTTATTTGAAGCAGGGCGACCAACTTTCCGGAATTTTCCGAAAAATCCGGAATTTTTAACCCATATCCGGAATTCCGGAATTAATTCTGTTAATTGCTGTACTAGGTATAGTAACTTTATTTACACTGATGAATATATTTAGCATGTTTTACTACACAAGCCATAAAGTAGGCCAATGCCTAAAAAGGAAGTGGAAAAATTCTGCCATTTATGTGGATTGATTTATAATTGTATTATTGAATACATAACATTCCAATAAATAATACAATTGTTTTGTTTATTGTATCTCTTTGGTTGTTATTTTTTTTTAAATATGTCGAACATGGTGCTGTTTAAATTATTATTATTATTATTATAAAAAAATAATTTCTTTCTGGAAAATGGCGTTTTTGCGTGCTTTAAACTATTGTTTTGAAAGGGGCGTTCACGCGCTTAAAAAATGAAAATACCAGAAAAATTATTTCCATTAGGTTGGTCGCCCTGTTGAAGAACAAAACACGAAGAGAAAAACTGTTGGCTTTCTCAACTTCATTCTCAATGATTTTTAACACGCTATTCACCCAACGCTTTGTAATAAACCATCAGGTATAGATAGCATCTGTATGGGTTTTTTTCATTAGTAACAGTATGATCAATATCATTAAACAGTATTTTATGTCTTCATAGGACGGGACTTAGCCCAGTGGTAAAGCGCTGGCCTGATGCGCGGTCGGTCTAGGATGTAGGTAATTAGATATTAAAACCTTATTCACAATAATCGTCCACGGGTTGTTGTCGAGTTCATATTGTGTATGTGCATTAATTGAAATCAAAACCAACATTTTATTTATCGAAATTGGTCAGTAAGACATGTTATATTTAATAACAATAACAACAACAATAATAATAATAATAATAATAATAATAATAATAATAATAATAAAGATTGATATTTATTTATGCGGAGGGACGGGTCGTAGCAGAGTGTTAAGGCGATCGACTGATGCGCGGTCGGTCTAGGATCTATCCCCGTCGGTGGAAGCATTTGTGCTAGTTCTCGTTCCAGCCAGTGTTCCGCGACTTGTATATCAAAGGCCGTGAACTGTGCCATCCTGTCTGTGGGATGAGGCATGTAAAAGATCACATACTAATAATGGACAAAAGAGTATATATTAAAATGATCAAATGTTTAACACGCACTACCCAGTAATAACTAAGCCACTGTCCTGGACAGACAGCCCATATAGCTGAGGTGTGTGCCCAGGACAGCGTGCTTGAACCTGAATTGGATATAAGCACGAAAATAAGTTCAAATGAAATGAAACAACTACTAGCCGATGATTAATAAATGAATGTGCTCTACTAGTATCGTTAAACAAAATAAACTTTAACTTAAAAAAAAAAAAAAATTTCATAGTATGTTCATCGTGTAACTTGACTTCATGTTTCTTTAAAATACAGGTTTTAAGTCGGGGTTACCTAGAAACTGATTTTCTTAATTGCTATGACATCTATAGTAATCAGCGCCTACGTCGCACCTCTACACCATCTTGTAAACCACGGCGCCCCTTACCGTCACTGTCATTACCATGATTATTACATCTATGATTATCACGATCGTTATAATTACTGTCTGCCGTGACGTAGATCAAGTGGTAGAGCGTTTATCCTGAAAACTGGACTAACGGTATTATTATTCATGCGCACAAAAAAGGTGGTAAAAATGAGGTCAATAAATACAGAGGAATTACCCTTAGGAGTCATTTGTCGAAACGTTTCACGACTGTTATTAATAATAGACTACTTAAAGCAAGCTCAGTGCATAATATTGTATCAGATGCTCAGTTTGGATTCAGACCTGGGTTTGGTACTGTTGATGCCATCTTTGCTCTACATACCTTGATAATGAACACATTAAGTAAAAAGAAAAGATTATATTGTGCATTCATAGACTACAGTAAGGCTTTTGATAGTGTTATTCACGAGAAACTCTGGTTTAAGTTGACAAAACTCGGCCTGAATAGCAAACTTATGAATATTATCAAGTCTATGTATAGTCAGGTTAAATATTGTGTTAGATGTCATAGCAATGTATTGGACTATTTTATGATGAAATCTGGTTTAATCCAAGGTGAGACTCTATTGCCTATACCGTTTTCCATCTTTATTAACGATATGGAAACGGAATTGTTTGGTACGAGTGACCAGTCATATGAGCTGGTTATGATAAACCTTTGTCTACTTATGTACGCTGATGATACAGTACTTTTTTCTGAAACTGCTTCTGAGTTACAAAATATGTTAAATACATTATATCTTTATAGAAAAGAGTGAAATCTAAAGGTTAATTATGACAAAACAAAAATTGTTGTATTTAAGAGAGGAGGTAATTTTAAACAAGATGAAAAGTGGTCATATAACGATGTTGAATTAGAAATTGTTTAATGTTTTAGCTACTTGGGTGTCAGCTTTCAGCATAACGGTAAATTCAATACTGCACAAAAAGTTATTGTAAATCAAGGTAAAAAGGCTATGGGTGCATTACTATCTAAAGCTACTATTTGAACATAGAAACATTATTATCATTGTTTGACACGTATGTCGGTAGAATTCTGCACTATGGATGTGAAGTATAGGGTTTAACAAAGCTAATAGTTTAGAATGTGTTGATATGCAATATTGTAAACGAATACATGGTGTTAAAAGAAGTACAACAAACATGATGCTATATTGTGAATTAGGCAGAACACCACTGTATATAGACAGAAACATGCGCATTATTAAATATTGGTTAAAGCTGTCAACTACGGAGAACTGTATATTACGTCAGTGTTATGTTACATTGTTTGACAACCGTTTAAGAAAACCAGCCACAGTGAATTGGGTTAGTCAGGTACGAGATCTACTGTGCAGGCTTGGGTTATATCACATATGGTATGAGAAAAATGTCAGTAACTATAAAAAAAATATTCTGAAATTAAACAGAGTGTGACAGACGAGTTTACCCAATCCATGTACTCTATATTTCGTACACCCACGAAATGTGTTATATAGCAATACCTGGTTAATAGATTTTGTTTACAATATTACCTGCAAAAAGCAATTTCCTCAAAATATAAACAAATATTATGTAAGTACAGACTATCTGCGTATAGTCTTGCAATAAAAACTGGAAGATATAACACTACTGAGAGAAAGGATAGAATATGTAAACCCTGTAATATGAATGCTGTTGAAGCCGAGTATCGTTTTATTTTGGTCTGTCCTTTCTACAGTCAGATGCAGGTACATAAAAGCATACTATTACTACAGACCATCCTCTTTTAAATGAATACAGCTATTGTCCATTGATAAAGTAAAGCAGTTAATAACACTGTGTAAATATTTACTAGGGGCTACCACGCAGAGACATGATAATACGTAAGTGGATATATGTAAATTGTTTTCCCCGTTTAATGATATATGTATTATATTTTAATGTTTGTAATGCCTATGAACTGTATGTTTACGGCTAATAAAGTATATATCTGAAGGGAGAGTTGTCCTTTTGACAGGCTTGGTCAATCACCGTCGGTAGGCCCATTGGGCCATTTCTCGTTCCAGCCAGTGCACCGCGACTGGTATATCAAAGGCCGTGGTATGTGCTATCCTGTCTGTGGGATGGTGCATATAAAAGATCCCTCGCTACTAATGAAAAAATCCAATAGCCAATGATTGGTAAATCAATGTGCTCTAGTGGTGTTGTTAAACAAAACAAACCTTTTTCAAACCATTATTTTCACGACCATCATTACAGTGGTCATCATTTTGGCGATTATGATTGCCACCGGCATTACAACCATCGCGTTTCTCGTTATAGCCAGTGCACCACCACTGGTATATAAAAGGATATGGTATGTGCTGTTTTGTCTGCGGGAGGGTGTATATAAAAGATCCCTTGCTACTAATGAAACAATATAGCGGGTTTCCTCTCTAAGACTATATGTCAAAATTACAAAATATTTGACATTCAGTAGCCGATGATTAATAAATAATGTGCTCAAGTGGTGTCGTTAAACAAAAACATGACCATCAGCATCACTCTTACTAACATTATTATCATTATTCCGATCGTCATGTCACGCTTACGTCATAAATGTGACCATAACAGTGAAAATCACCAGTAACCATTCCTCAGCAAAGCCACACAATCGACCACCATAGTCAGTTTCTTCTGTGGTAAAGCGTTTGTCTGATGCTTGGTCGGTTTAGGATCAAATCCCCATTGGTAAGCCCATTGGGCTATTTCCCTTTCAAGTCAGGGCTCCACAAATGGCGTAACAAAGGCCGTGGTATGTACTATACTGTCTGTGGGATGGTGTAAACAAAATATCTCTTGCTGTTAGTCGGACGGCAGCGGGTTTCCTCTCTCATTATCTGTGTCGTCCTCAACCACATGTCCGACGCCATATATAACCGTAATTAAAACGTGTGCGTCATTAAATAAAACATTCCTACCTTTCTTTCGAAAATTGATGACTTGTTATTATTTAATGAAAAACGCTAAGACCCATATAAAGATATTATTATTTTAAACCCACACCATCGGACATGCCATTAAACAAATCAGTCTATATAACAATTTAAAAATAATATATGTTGACCGGTGTAGATTTAAACATTAACAATATGCTTTTATACGACTTCGCACTATTCATTAAACGTTTACATTCCAGTTGTTCGGTCCCCCTTTGACTTGAATAGACTGTATATGTGGTTATCACCACAGCCGAGATATAAGCCATTGTATTTCCATGATTAATACTTCATTACAGTGAACGTTGGTGGTATTCCAGTTACACATTTTCATAATTAAAATCTATAATTCATAACGCAGAACTAAGCCGCGGTGCAACATGTCTCGCATATCACTTTATTTATCTCACAAATTGTGTCTCTTCCCCGCCCCCTTCTCGCGCGATCTCAGTGATAACGTTAATCTGTAACGCAGTTATAAACAGGTGGTTGTTATTTCTTCACGATGAAGGTGCATATGAAGTTTAGATCGCCTTACATTTTTACAGTTTCAAAGAGAAACAACTTCAAACAAAACCTTAATGCGTAAAGTTATCTCCACTGGGAAACTTTATTAATTCATTTTTCTTCTTTTGACACCCAGTATGTGATATATTGTTATGCTATTGTTATACTTAAAGGGACATTCCTGAGTTTGCTGCAAGTTTTAAGATGTTATCGACTAACAGAAACTTTTAACGATTGTAATTACATATCAAATATATTTTCCTGCATTAAATATTAGTGGCTGTATATTAAATGTGTTTCTGATCATTCTAATATATGTACTAGGTTAAATTTCATTTTATTTCCTAAAATATATTTTTTTCGTACGTACGAAATTATTTAAAGACAAAATCCAGTTTGGGCTTCTTACAAATATTAAGACGACCAGAAACACATTGAATATACAGACACTGATATTCTAATCAAGAAAATATATTTAATATGTAAGTTTAATCGTAGAAATATTTTATTAGTCGCAAACATCTTACAATATAGCAAATTGAGGAATGTCCTTTTAAGTCACACTAATGTAGCATGGTTACATTCTGTGTCTTAGACATACACTTGTATCATTGTAAAAAACACAGGAAAATATCTAGACTGGGGAACAATCAGAATTAAATTTTTCCTTACAATCAATTATGGATTTGTATAATCGATCATCACATCTTTAAAACCAAACCGATCAATTTTCGATTATAATCGATACTCGAAACATCACCAGCTGAAACACTTCTAAACAGCAATCCATCGTGTATATAAATGTGGGATGCCGCATGTTCCAGCCAGTACCCCACGACCGATACCTCAAACATCCGTGTCCTGTTTTACCATGTTCCAACCAGTACCCCACGACCGATACCTCAAACATCCGTGTCCTGTTTTACCATGTTCCAACCAGTACCCCACGACCGATACCTCAAACATCCGTGTCCTGTTTTACCATGTTCCAACCAGTACCCCACGACCGATACCTCAAACATCCGTTCCAACCAGTTTCAACCACCCACGACCGATACCTCAAACATCCGTGTCCATGTTCCAACCAGTACCCCACGACCGATACCTGCGATTAGGCGCACCATAAACCGATACAACATTCCTACCATGACTTACCCCACGACCGATACTATCCGTGGTGGCAACCAGTTACCGATCCTCAAACATCTCTCCTCCTGCTCTAAAACATCTACCTGACTTCTACTATGTGGTGGCAGCAGTCTCTCTCCGCTCTCTCTCTCTCTCTCTCTCTCTCTCTCTCTCTCTCTCTCTCTCTCTCTCTCTCTCTCTCTCTCTCTCTCTCTCTCTCTCTCTCTCTCGCATATCTTGCCCTTTTTCTCCCTCGACCTCTCTCTCCCTAACTTCTTGTTCTTTCTCTCACTCTCTTCACCAAAGACCATAGTGTGCACTGTTCTATCTATGGGCGCCATTATAGTAGCAGCGGATGTCCTTTCTCAAGTTAGCCGTAGTTTAAAACGTGCTAAGGTGTCGTTAAACCATCATCCCTGTCCTTTTGGTATACATACTGTTTTTCAAACAGGATTTTCACAAGTGTGTATACTAGTATATAACGTATATGTTTTCTGTCCCCAGGAGAGCTGCACGTTCCGCTGGAGGTGTGTGGCGCCGTTGTGAAGCGGGAACTCGACTTCTGGCAGATCAACGAGTACGAGATCCGGGCATGCTGCTGGCGGCATTACAGGTCGTACATCGAGAACCAACGAATCCTCGACTCGTTCAACAAGAGTCTCTACAAGGAGGCCATGTCTGTCAACCTGGACGGACTGACGGGCTGGAGCTACTGGCAGATGAAGATCTGGCTCATCCTAGAGTACCCGAGAACCTCGCGCTCCGCAATGGTGGGTAGATCATAGTATGATAGTGGCACTGCATTCTACAGTTATATAAAGAGCGTTGTGCAATAAGTAGACGTCTTTATGATGGCAGTGGTCCACCTCCCTTTTCTCTCCCTCCTCTCACTCCCTCCCTTCATTAAACCCTCCCCTCTCTCTTTCTCAACTCTCTATATCTCCCTCTTAAATATTTTTCTCACCTCTCCATATTTCTCTCTCTCTTTCTTTCTCCCTCCCTCTCTCATTCAATCCGCTCTCTCCATCTCTCTCTCCCTCTTAAATATTTTCTCACCTCTCCATATCTCTCTCTTTCTCTCTCTTGGCCATAGTTTTAAAATGTCTATACCTGTTAAACAAATAATATTTCTTTGATTTTCCTTCAGTATACTATGGCGTTCCTTGCCTATCAGGAACATAGATGTAAAGGAGCTGATAAGGTGTGATACGTTATTCTGTCACCTCCCCAGGGAATAGCTACTAGCTTTATGTTATTTATGAAAAACTAATAAGACTGTTCCAAGTTACTTTCATTTAGATACGAGCAAAGAACAGATATTACAATGTAAAATTAGTGTAGGTGTCAGTGTTCTATCTAACAGAACACGAATCGTTTATCTCGTACCCGATGAACTTAATTGATTCCATCAGATATATTATACTTGAGTCCTTTACTGTCTTCTGTACAGAAAGAAACATAATCAGTATGCTGTAACAGTATATACATCTTGACTGCCAAACTGTTATATCAAAGCGCTTTGTACGAATACGAATCGATGATCAAATCCATCCATGGTGAGCCAGTTCAGCTAATTTATTGTGCAGTAAAGCAGCAAACGTGATTCATATATATTCTATCTCGCCCTCTTCTTCGTCTTCTTCTTCTTTACATTCATAGTAAATATCCTGTTTATGTCTGTCCACAATTCAGTGTACTGCATACGTGTCTGTACTGCTTGCAAATGCTAGCCAATCCGATACCAAAAAAAAGGTGTGTTTTTCGGTAATAACTATTGCTTAATCCAGTAAAGTGCTCACAGATGAAGTTAAAAGTTAAACTTTGTTTTGTTTAACGACACCACTAGAGAACATTGATTTATTAATCATCGGCTACTGGTTGTCAAACATTTTGTAATTTTGAGATATAGTCTTAGAGAGAAAACCCGCTACATTTCTTTTTTCAATTTACTACATTATATGCACCATACCACAGACAGGATAGCAGATACCAAAACCTTTGATATACAGTCGTGCAGCACTGGTTGGAACAGACCCCCCCTCCTCCCCCCAGAGAATGGGTTCATCGACGGGATTCGATCCTACAACTAAAACTAGAATCCTGCCCCCACCACCCTAATTCACTCCTGACCCGGCTATTGCAGCGTTGAAACGTTAACGTACCTCTTACTAATAAGGATGGACTATTTCTCGGTATTGCCAGTGTACCACGAGTGGTATATCAAAGGCCGTGGTATGGTGCATATAAAAGATCCCTTCCCTCTCTATGACTGTGTCAAAATGACCATATGTTTGACATCCAATAGCTGATGATTAATAAAATCAATTTGCTCTGAAGGTCTCGTAAAACAAAACAAACTTTTTTCCCTCCCAGATATATAACAATATCTATGATTATTTTTAATTATAGCTTAAAGGCATGCCCCCGCCACCCCTAAATAGCTCATCTTCTCTATATTTCAACTACATTTCAGTCAATACACATACACAACAACTCAACTACAGCCCATGTATGATTATTATGAAAATATATTTTTAAAATATCTATTCAGCTAGATGGAGAATATGCCGCAGTGAACATTATATCAAATGCCATTGCCAATTAATATCGATGGCATCGACTTAACTACCGTGGCGCCGCAAGGCTTGGGTTCTTAATTAGTTGCTGAATCATTAATGTGTTCGATCAAACTAACATATTAATAATTAAAACCGTGTCTCTGCAGAAATCATTTTCATTCTCCCTGGAGTTGAATGTCAATATAACACATATCGTGTATTCTTTGCTATATGAACCATGACGCCAACAATGTAGGTTAACAAACAAACAAAAAAATTACGTGCAAACATGTACTTTAGTTGATTCGTTTCAGCAAATGCCAGTTAAATACAAGGCATGTGTTTCAACTCGTTCTATATAGTGAAAGTCATTTAAGTACTAATCATGTATACGTATTTTAGCTGACTGAATTATGTAAATGACATTTAAATACGAAGCTTGTATTTCCTTTAACTGATTCAATTTAGTGAATTTCATTTAAATACTAAGGTATGTACTCTGGTTGATTCGTTTGACGACATGACGCATCACTGATTAAAAAGATGTCCGATGCAATACCCTATTTTCCCATTTTCATCTTTTTAGTGAAAATCTTGTACATGTTAACAATGGACTTGATGGCTATGAGTTGTGCACAGGATGGGTGCCACGGGTGAGGAAGGATATGCCCACCTTTCGCGATCACCTGATATCATCACTGTTTTTACAGTGATTCGTGAGTGCATGCCATCACAGTTGTATATATTCCACTGAGCTCTATCCTGTGCAGGTTTTTATATAAGCAAGTCCTGGGAGTCGCAGTCCTACAGGCGGTGCGGGGGGATAAAACATCCCGTTACGAATCTCCTAAGGGAGTGACGGTCCTCTTAAGGTCGAGCACCCGATAGCTAATCATGAAAACAATCATGACTTTGCTTTAAACGTCCTTTAAATACTAATCACGTACTTAAGTTGATTCGTTTCAGTTAATATCATTTACATACTAAACATGTACTTTACGTGATTCGTTTTTGTGAATGTCATTTAAATAATAAGCACATACTGTAGGAAATATAGACCAGAAATATGAATCCCCATGGGCGCCAGTTGTGCTCCACAACTCACTAATTTGTTTCTCTATGCATATGAATAGGAATTTCTGACTAATCTGGTAAAATCAAAACAAAGGATTCTGGCTTTACTTTCCGCATTATTGTTGATCTTATATCATTCAATAATAGCAGGATTACAGATTACCTTCCATTGATGTATCCACAAGAGTTAGAAATAAAACATCTGAAGATATTAAATCCGTTTCATACCTCGTTCTATCCCTAGAGATTCAAAGCGACACTGGTTTCCAAACTAAGCTGAATGACAAAAGGGATAACTTCAACTTTCCAATAGTCAGTTTTCCCTTTATGTCGAGTAATATACCTTCTGCTCCAGCTTGTGATGATTATATATCACAACTTCCAAGATATCTTAGGGCATGTTCCTTGTATCATTATGTATCATTATGACACATAAGGTGTTCCTTCAGGGTTATGAATGATGTCCAGGGACTGATAAAGATGATGGCTGACGCTATTCCATTTTTTGAACTTGTGCATACCTGTTCATAGTTTTACATGAAGTGACGGACTTGGCAGCTATGGTTACAGTACTCATGATGGGTGCCATCGGGGGAGGGGGGGGGGGGGGGGGCGGGGGCGCAGGATATGCTCACCTTTCGGAACACCTGATTTCATCAGTGGTACGTGAGTGCTGTATTTATTCCAATGAGATTTGTCCTGTGCTAGTTTTGATTTAGTAAATTAGTCTGGGTGTGGCAGTCCTCTTTTGAATGATACAGAAAGGATGTATTGTCCAGTAAACGATATTCTCGGGAGTGGCTGTCCTCCTATAGACGAGACACTAGATACAGATTCATGGAATCAACTACTATTCTGTCAAATACCCATTCGTCTCTGTATGTGCAGATATACAGTCTTGATTGCAGATAACAGATTTGTCTATCTATACTATAGCTGATTCGGTTTACCGAATGTCATTCAAATTCTATAGCTGATTCATTTCAGTGAATGTCATTTAAATACTATGCATGCTCTTTTGTTGATTCGGTTTAACAAGTGTTATTTAAATTCTAAACATATGATTTGATTGATTCGTTTCAGTGAATGTCATTTAAATAATAAACGTGTACTTCAGATGATTCGTTTTAACGAATATCATTTAAATTCTCAGCATGTACTTCAGCTGATTCGTTTTAGCGAATGGCATTACATCCATCGTCGCACGGCAGTTAACCTGCTAAATGGCCTATCAAAATACTGCCTGCAGGTAAATACATTCTTTGTACTTTATACAACCATCTACTTTAAGGTTTATTTTATTTAACGACACCATTAGATCACATTGATTTATTAATCACTGGCTATTGGATTTCAAACATTAGCTAATTCTGACATATAGTCTCAGAGGAAACCTGCTACATGTTTTTTTCTCCATTAATTGAAACGGTCATTTACATGAACTTTTCCATAGACAGGACAGCACAACCCAATCAAATACTGGGTCCACTAAGGAGATTGGATCCCACGACCAAAGCACTTCAGTCGAGCGCTCTATCGGCTGGACTAGATCACACCTTTCATCCACATAACTCTTCTGATCGACTTGTTATCGATAGTTTGGTGTGTAACTGAATTATGACAACGTAATTTTAAATTCAATATCTTCGTTTTCTTTCGCTTACGTTTATCTGTCACGGGCGTAGGAATGTGCCAAAAAGTGGGGAGGGGGTGAAGGGGGCACACACACATATATAAATACATGTATATAAAAACAATCACTGCTGCTACAAAGTGTGTGTGTGAGGGGGGGGGGGGGGGGGCTTCCTACGCCAGTGTCTGTTTATGTTTGTAAAACAGCTTATTCGTGGCAAGTTGCTGAACAATCACGTTTTAAAAAAAAATCATGTACCATTTTAGATCAAATTCAGTCTATTTTGTGAAAATTATTTTAATATGCAAAAAAAAGGAGAAGAGTTTAAATCAAATAAAAGGCCGAAAATTTGCATCCGGTATAAAATATATACAATTGAACAATGCAACACAATCACAGGGGATAACCGCATTCGGGTAACTGTAGTTACTCGCATCCAATATGGCGGAGGACGCAAATGATGAGTATTAATCAATGTGAATTTCCATTCTTAACGGGCATTTTTTTAGATGTCCATATACAGAGACTTCATGAAATATATAAAATATGCATTTTTGAAGCATACGTTTGAAAAAAATTGTATTTGGGAATTGGATAACGAACATCAAAAATTGAGTGTGATGTTAGTAACTGAAAGCGTCAACATCATGAGGATGTTGGTATCTGTTACGGTTGGACGAGGGTAACTGTTCGATGCAGAATGCCGTTCAAGTCACAAATAATTCAAAATTGGGTGATTGATTACTTTAATATGAATATAAGACGAAATGACTCGACAGTAATGTCATACTCTATTCTGTAATACTATAATGCAGCTTTATGTCTTGATAGTCTTTTTGCATTAACTTTCAAGATTGAAATAGTCCGACATATTACCCAAACTCTGAAAGATGAAAGGATAATTTACCTCAAACGAAAATTTAAAGTCAGATTATACCAAAATTAAAATTAAAATATACTCCCGATATTTACCGAATCACGCACGCACGCTTTCCATTCAGTTATGCATTTTGTTGTTGAACATCGAAATACCCCGGAAAGGGAGAATTAAAACAAAACAACAACAAAAAACAAAAAAACAAAACTAGAGCTTAGCTCAGCAGCAGCCAAATGTGCGAAGCTGTCCAACGTCTTTAGGTATGAGTTCTTCAACTAAACTTAGTTTTGCCATTTGATATAGTTATTAGCTGTGGACTTGCAGAGCGCGAGTTTGGCCGTGACGGGTGGCTAGGACCAGAAGACATTCGAGCTACTGCCCAGTCAGTACAAATGCATGGCAACCACACACATATCAATGCATCCGTATCCAACAGATTGCATAGGCTAGAGTCCAAGATCATAAGATGAAATAATTTTTGTCTGAAAAACTTGATAGAAAGTAAGTTGCCTTCGTGCCCCTCTTTTGAAGGAAAGGTTTGCCTTGGTGCCCCTCCAACTTGCCTTAGTGCCCCAATGTTTGTTATTAAACCAAAGGCAACATTTGCCGCCGCCCTCCGCCGTTATTCACAATGGGGCCGTTTCAATATTACGTAACTCTATTATGTAAAAATTAGACACCCACTCCCCCCCCTCCCCCTTTGTTACACCGCGGTGGATGAGATACGCATGTGATATTTATCGTCTCTTCACATGTGAAAATACATCTTTGAGAGGTCATAATCTCCGATCACGTGATTAGAGGAAGAAGAAGGACATGTTTTATTTAACGACGCACTCAACACACCTTTTTTACGGTTATATGGCGTCAGACATATGGTTAAGGACAACACATATATTGAGAGGAAACCTGCTGTCGCCACTTCATGGGCTACTCTTTCTGATTAGCAGTAAGGGATCATTTATATGCACCATCCCACAGACAGGGTAGTACATACCACGGCCTTTGATATATCAGTCGTGGTGCACTGGCTGAAACGAGAAATAGACCAATGGTCCCACCGACGGGAATCTATCCCAGACCGACCGCGCATCGAGCGGGCGCTGTACCACTGGGCTACGTCTCGCCCCGTGAGTAGAGGTGTCAGACATTACAACTCCGCATAGATGTTATGCGAAAAGTATGCACATGGCATCATGTGAGATGGGTCTTTCGATTCATATTGTTAACTCGAAAAAATACTTGCTGTATATAATTCAACAAAATATATTTTAATAATTTAGTTCAGCCTGGAATATGTTTATAATATTGCTTGTGTAAACGTCATTGATAGACATGTGGCGTAGGAATGCAAAGTTTCATTAATAAATAGCTAAATGAAGTAGCCACAACATGACATCATTTATGTTCATTGATGTAAGGTGTAATAAATGAAATACTATACTCGTTCCCGTGTGAGACCGTTTATATTACAACTCGTGTGTTTTTAATCGTACATCACTCACTTTCGATCGTGATGTACGATTAAAAATAAACTCGTAATATAAACGGTCTCACACTGGAACTTGTTTAGTCTTCTCTATGTAACGCTAGACCATACGCCCCCCAAATATTACGTACCGTTTGGACCCCCCCCCCCCCCCCCATTCACAAACAAGTCAGCGATGGGTGTAATGTAATTTTAACGTACTGTTTTGCAATTTGGGAAAGAGCAGATACGGATTGGTACTCGATTTATAATCCTTATTGAGTGTATACGTCTAGCTAAAACTAACTAGGCCTACGTTAAGCATTGTCGCCATGACAGAGCGTTTATGAAAAAAGAGTAATATTAAAAAAATAGTTAAAACAGTGCTGTTAAATACACCCACCCACCCCCCTCTAACGCCACATAACGTTTGGACCTACATCCCCCCCCCCCCCCCCGGAGCGTTACGTAATATTTGAATGGCCCCAGTGTGCATTTTGATGGTATGTGTCAAAATAGTATTGACTCGGGCGGAGGATGTATCGCACAAATAGTACATGTAATAATCTGAAAAAGAAAATGATGGGGAAAACGTAAGAACAATGTTTTTTTACTAATTGTTTCTAGACGCACATGGCGACCATTATGAAGAGACAACTACAGCAGTTACTCTCATCCTACAATTACGCTCATCATTGCAATTACCCACATCCCTTTTGTCAGATACCCACATCCCATCTGAAGCTGACTACAGTTACTTTCATCATGCCTGACTTTGTGATTTCATTATCAGCCGAATTACACAACTTATCCTTAGTGCATCGATTCAAAATATATTCATACTAAACCAACTGCCCATACGCTCTATTAAAATGTGAATGTATTGCTTAGAAATACGGAAATTCACATTGATTAATACTCATCATGTGCGTCCTCTGCCATATTGGATGCGAGTAACTACACTTACGCACATGCGGTTATCCCCTGTGACAATACAATACAATATAACAAATATAAATATAATATATACAATACAATAAATGAATGCAAAAAAAAACCACCTAAAAAAGAAAAAGAACTTGATACTTTTATCCACTTTCACATCAGCTTATGTGTTCATATTAATTTAATTATAAATGAAAGAGCCCACGTATGCTAGCAAACCCATATATTTTTAAATATGAATGCCTGCATCATTTCAATTAGGTAATGACGTAGAATCCCCCGAGCTGTGACACGTCAGACCGACAAGCCCGCCGTCACTGACCCGTTTCCGTGCGCACGCCATGTGCGCGGGTCACGCTATCTTGGGAAATTAAAGCCTATATAACAATGGAATATGCAAGCCATCAAGTCATATTTAATCCCCTTGCGTAATTTACCTCCAGTTCTTATGACTGCTACTTGTTATCTTTCTGCATAACTAATAAAATGTAAAAACATAAATACATGTACAGCGCCTGCAGCTATATGTTTTGTATTTACCTCCCTCCGAATAAACAATATATATATATATATATACATACATATACAGTGACACTTGAGCCGTAACTTGACAGAAATAATAACGTGGGTGGGGTGGATGGTGGTGTGGTGTGGTGTCAGTAACACACACACACACACACACACACACACACACACACACACACACAAACCAAAGCCCCCCCCTCCTCCTCCCACCCCACAAAAAAACCCCACACCCCACAAACACACACGGACACACACACACACACACACACACACACACACGAACACACATACACACACCCGCGCAGACATACACACACAGACACACACACGGACACACACACACACACGCGCGCACACACACATGGACACGGATACAATAGCAACGATAAAACATGTGACCCACATCAACAGCAATGCCCGTAAAATGCATTAATAAGTATATGGAGATTATAGTGTGCTCGGTATCGATCCAAACCGGTTTCAAGTACCCATGGGATTGTCTTTTTATTTGTCGAGCCAGCTATTGGGGATTACTGGAATAATAATATTGCTGGTTGCATGCACTTGAACGAGATTTGTCGATCAATCAGTTGCTGATATATATGTTATCATCAAAGGCTTATTGTCGTCACACAACACGTTTGCACAGCATGTATATTTAATTCCATTGTTTTCAAGCCTTGCCAGCGTTATCTCTCGCATGTGGACTGATGGCAAATAGTGTGTGAAGAAGCATGTCCCAAGACCTGATAACCACACAAAGGATTTCAAATATTTAAAAGACCCCCCTCCCCCCCCGCAAAACCCCCCACAAAAAAAAAACCCAACAAAAAACCCTCAACAAGAACCCCAAAACAACCAAATTCCCAAAACAACACCTGGAAGGATCTACAATAAGAACTCTTCGACGGATGCATATCCACACACCTAGTAATTGTTAAGACTGGTAAATAGGAATAGTCCACACGTATACTTCGTGAAGAAATGGAACTGAATTGTATAACATATTAAATCAGGATTGCGTTCGGTGTGGCGAACACCCGCTAACCAATTGACTGGTTCCAATCCTATCAAATTCATTTAACCTTAAGCGCCAAAACCGGCCTAGCGAGCGTTTCGTAACGTCTGCGTCACTTGAACGCATGGTAGGCATATTACCAAACAGTTACTTTTTCTCTTATCCTCGCTTCTCTGCTTTTTTCCCATCCTTTTTTATTTGTGAAGCCGATACACGCAACCTTTTTCATGTTCACCAGCCGCGAGTCATCAACATTATGACTACTGCCCACTTCCCTC
Organism: Gigantopelta aegis; assembly: GCF_016097555.1. Taxonomy (NCBI): domain Eukaryota; kingdom Metazoa; phylum Mollusca; class Gastropoda; order Neomphalida; family Peltospiridae; genus Gigantopelta; species Gigantopelta aegis. The sequence goes on from NC_054704.1 coordinate 22,407,606, forward strand.
GAGAATTTATTTTTTATTCGGTCAAGCACAACAACAAAAAAACAAAAACCCCGGTTGTCCTATTGAATTATTGGAAGATCGTGGGTTTGAATGTTACCCTTATTTAGCCCAGTCTCAGAGGGATTTCAAGCAATTAATTGATTTTTTGGTCAAATTGTTGTATTCACGTTTTAGTTGTTTCGTAAAAAAAAAAAAAGAGAGCCCGTTTCCTTTTTCTCTGTTATGATAAAAACAAGTGGTACTGTGGTGGCGTGCACAATTCCGGGCTGCTTATTGGTCGGCTGTGCATGTAACCAGGTCACGTGCAACTTGCTTAAAGTCACAGACCCTAGTTTCAACCCATAAAAATGGACACTTAAGTTTAGTGATAAACCTACAAACCTGTAACACATTTGGATAATTTACTACAGGGTGAAACAAGAGTCTGTGACGTTGAAACGGCGAAATACACTTAAGAATAGACTCAACCCCGACTCCATAACCCTTACGTCTCAGACGCACGTGCGTTAAAACAAAATTGTGAAAAAATGCATTTTGTGATATTAAAAAACCCAGGCTGACCAGAAACACTTCGGATACACTATTTTATAACAATAAAATCTAAGTAAAGTATGATTTCAGTTATCAAAAACGGCTCTAATAGTGAATAATATGCCTTAGTGTTTAAAAACTAGGGTCTGTCACTTTAATACAGCACCGTATGTTATTTTTCCGCCTGTTCTTAAACAATTTACATAACATTTCATTTCATTTCAACTTATTTTTGTGTTTATATCCAATGAAGGTTTAAGCACGCTGTCCTGGGCACACAGCTCAGTTGTTAATTGTTAGTGGTTAATGAGATAGAAGATTGTGTAGTGGCCTTTCACCAACCCGTCGTTAAAACTTGCTCTGGGTGAAAGCCGATACCGTGCTGCGAACCCTGTACCTACCAGTCTTATGTACGATGGCTTAACCTCGACGCCACCGAGGCCGGTTACATACCATTATACCTGTTAAATGTAAACCCAAGCAAGGGAAACAACTCTATGAGCCTACTTATAAAGCCCGTTTTCGTCTCACACACGTGTAAGTACATTATTAACCATGCTTAACAGACTAAGTACATTGGGTTGTATATGTTTAACACTGCACCGTGTGTTGTCATGTTCTTAACTTAATTCCTTAAGCAATTAACATATCATTTCATTTCATTTCAACTTCTTTTCGTGCTTATATCCAATTACGGTTCCAACACGCTGTCCAGGACAGTCAGAGAGAAGAGGGTGTAGTGGTCTTACACCTACACATTGAGTCATTAAATCTCGCTCTGGGTGGGAGCCGGTACCGGGCTGCGAACCCTGTTCCTACCAGTCTTATGGCTTAACCACCGAGGCCGGTCATTTACATAGACCGTGTAACAACCAGCAAGGGGAACTACTCTCTGTGTTTAATTATTCCGTAAATTAATATCAACACATTGATAGGAATAGGCATAGGGGAATACAACTTATATATGTATGTATGTATGTATGTATGTATGTATGTTTGTGTGTGTATGTGTGTGTGTGTATGTGTGTTTATATATGTGTGTGTGCATGTGTATGCGTGTGCATGTGTGTGTGTGTGTGTGTGTGTGTATCTGTGTGTGATTTTAACTTGCATTTAACAGTTATATCATGGAGTGAAGCTATTATTAGTGCTTTATATGCTGCTGATTTATTGGATATTCACAGAATAATATTAATGGCACTTATTAGTGCAATGTGTCAGCTTTTTTCATATCTTAATTTTCTTTCAAATAAATTAATCCCGAAAGGCCAGACCAGTCTATTGTGAATTCATGTATCGTCGGTCAGAATACTGGCTCTTTTGTTTTCACGTAAATGGGTTTTACATCGATTTTTCTCCGGGCTATCCTTTTGTTTTGCAATTTGACGTATAGACACTTTTCTGCTTTATGTAGTGTTTACTTTTTATTCATAGTCTTTGATATTTAGGGTACAACCGTGGCAGACACGTGGTTAGAACGTGTGTTTCATTACCTATAAACATGCACCCGGATTGTTGTCCGAAATCGTACTTTGGAAAATATCCGATTCATTGGCTTTATACACGGTCGGCATCATGAAACAGAAAGACATCTAGTTTTGGTCATTTTTTGCATTTTCCACATGTTACCATAGTAACCGTGAACTAACTTTTATGACATTAAGAATTTACATAATTTTATGTTCAGTATCAGAACATACTGATGAAAAATCGGTTTTCAATTTGTTTCTTCGCTGGTTTCCTTTTATTTCTTTAACACCCCCACCCCCATTATATTAATAGAGAATGACTTTGCACTATATAGTATAGTTCGTAAAATCGCCCCCTTGTTCGCTGGCTATGGCGTGGTAGGTTTTATTTTTTGTTGTTGTTTAATGCAAACGCGCTTTATTTCCCCGATTAACATTGATTATTAATCCTTAAAATGATAAAAACGGAACACACTTGCCCACTTGGCTATTAGACATTGATCAAATCTGAAGTTCGCGTGTGCGTATCCTCACCATACCACGCAGAATTTTCCACAGCAGTGTCTTCAAGATGACAAATTAGGACAGATTTTCGTGCAGTAGCCTATTTCACAAAGCTCCACCGGAGACGGTAAACGTGACAGTGTTAAGCTGTGCTGCGGCCTTGGATGGAAGGCCAACGGAAACATGATTATCAATGAGCTGATAATGACATTCTTCATCTGGAAAAGACAGCCAGGCTTAGTAAAATGAACAACGACATTCATCCCCCCCCCAACAACACCCCCCCCCCCCCCGCAAAACTCCCGAATAAAATGAACAACTATTTTCATCCCCACCCAATAACACCCTAAATAAAATGAACAACGATTCCCCCCCACCCATTACCCCCACCCCCCCACCCCACCGCAAAACTGCCCAATAAAATGAACAACTACCAACCCACCCAACAACACCCCGCTAAACTCCTCAAAGAAACCCATAAAAAATATTGTAATGGTCATTTGATAAATCCTATGCCTTGTGCTTTTTTGTTATGAGATTCGCTCAACATTGCAATCGGAACAGTATTACCAGAGTAGTGACTGGCGTATAGACACTCCCCACAAACCTCCCCAATAAAACCCATCTAATAAAATATTGTAATTTGATAATCTGCTGCGGTCTTATCTTCTGCTTTTTCACGAGATTCATTCAACGTTGTAATCGAAACAACATTACCATTGTAGTGTCTGGAGGCGAAATCTAAAGAACATGTTTATCGCAGTTGCAACAGCATTCACCATTAGTAACACAAACCAGACTGTTTTACGCCAAGCCGAGTTAGTTTGTACAAGGAAGCTTCTCGCAGACACCACAGATCCTACAACTCACAGCACAGACATTTAGATACAGATATATCACACAAGTTGACAGTACATCTATCCCCGATCGCCATTAGTTAAATATGGGTACATCTACAAGACTATTTACGGTTTATCTAATGACAAAGACAAAAGTATGTTTAACGACACCACTAGAGCAAGTGTCATCTATTCCCGATCACCATTAGTTAAATATGGGTACGTCTACAAGGCGATTTACTGTTTATCTAATGACAAAGACAAAAGTATGTTTAACGACACCACTAGAGCAAGTTGCTTAATAGTGCTTTAAGAAAAAGGCTCTAGTTATATGTAGACATGTAGATACAGAAATGTAGTAACAGTTACCATTTCTCTATTCCACGTAACATATAAAGCTGAGTCAGTATGCATTATAAATAAGTCGGAAGAGTAACTGACCATTTCTCTAACGCCTATGGCCATTATGCAAATACAGAAATACAGAAAAGCCATCTTGATGATATACTCTTGTCTAGCTAACAGCACAGACAGATAAACATGTCTTCATTCCCTTTAAACCGACCAGACATTTATGTATGTATGTATGTATGTATGTATGTATGTATGTATGTATTGATGTATGAATATCTATATATTGTATGTATGTCGAGGTTGACTATTACATACATAGATATTAACGCACTGGCGCAGGGGATAATTAAATCCTTTCTGGCCTCAAAAATTGTCCCATGCCGTTGCTGGGACTCGAACCTGTGGCACCGATTCGCCCGCAAATTGCAAGACTAACCACGATACGCTCTGAGCTATCGAAGTTTCCATAAAAAGGAAGTTTCTTTAATTCAACCATATGCATGGGGCCTACAATCTACGCGGTCGATCCCGCTTACGTGCATGAAACAGTGGGCAGACCTGGCACTGGCTAGTATGTATTGATGTATGAATATCTATATATTGTATGTATGTCGAGGTTGACTATTACATAAATAGATATTAACGCACTGGCGCAGGGGATAATTAAATCCTTTAAATGTATGTATGTATGTATGTATGTATGTATATGTATGTATCAGAATCTGATTCACAGTTTTAACTCGTGTAAATACTGGTTAGAACGGCTAGTCTTCGGTTCATCTAAATAGCGCCATCATGGCAGTTTACAGAGGAAAACCATTTTAATACATCTTAAGTATCGGTACTTAAGGTGTCAATTTGAGAAACTTTATGTTTCATGTTTAAAACCGAAATGGGCATTTTAGACAATTTCAGGAAATTGGTGATGTTAAACAATTTTAATAGCTCTGGAACTTAGACTAAGTTTTATATATATATATATATATATATATATATATATATATATATATGTACACGAATGGTTAACAGATATAAATAGAAGTGATTGATATGAATTGTTCAGATCCTTTAAGTCAATTATGCTCTTGGAAAATACATTTGGATTGGAATGTTCAAAATTTTAGAAATGTCCTGACTAGATTTGGACTTGGTTAACCTGATATTAATATTCAGAGAAACAGATAATAGACATGACTTGCCCAAGATATATTTGAAGATAAATTTAAGATTTTGTTTATATGTCCATTGTATACTGATCTAAGAATGAAATATTTGCCTCAGAAATACAGGTGTTATTGCAATAGATTTAAAATGACTTTGTTCCTAAATACAAAACGTCGACTACAGACATGGAATGTGTGAAACACTTGGAGCTCGAGAAGTATTTTGTAATGATTAATTATTTATTATGTATGTATACGTATATCATGTAAATGATTGTCATTATGTGTTGATTATTTGATATGCTATATGTATACATGTCCGTGCCACTCTCCTTGTTACGGGGTGGACAACCCTAACCAATAAATAAAATAATGTTTGAAACAATTATAACATCTTGTATACACCACTGTATGTCAGCCATATCAAGGGATTTAATCCATTTGATGGCAAACCACTGTGCATGTTAACCTTACACAGTGTTCTCTCAATTTTCTCCAAAGTTAACGCGTTTTGTAAAAACACAATTCAATTTATGTAACCGACTCACGTTCAGATTATACAGAGGTCGTTATCGTGACCACAATTTACCCAAGTACAATATTCAAGCATTTAGCTTTTAGAGAGAGAGAGAGAGAGAGAGAGAGAGAGAGAGAGAGAGAGAGAGAGAGAGAGAGAGAGAGAGAGAGAGAGAGAGAGAGAGAGAGAGAGAGAGAGAGAGAGAGAGAGAGAGAGAGGGCCACATAAAGCGAAATACCTTTCTAATTTTCCTTCATATTAAAAAAAAATAGCCACATAAAGCGAAATACCTTTCTAATTTTCCTTCATATTAAAAAAAAAAATGTGGTTACCCCTCCAGAAGAAAGAAAAAAGAAAAAATAAAGAAAAAAAATAAATAAAGAAAAACCCCAACAAAAAACAGCCAGCAACAAACAAACAAACAAACAAACAAACAACAACAACAACAACAGCACAATCCCAACATAGTTAACTGACAGCCTTATTGTTTGTAACCGGCCTCGGTGGCGTCATAGTTAGGCCATCGGTCTACAGGCTGGTAGGTACTGGGTTCAGATCCCAGTCGAGGCATGGGATTTTTTAATCCAGATACCGACTCCAAACCCTGCGTGACTGCTCCGCAAGGCTCAATGGGTAGGTGTAAACCACTTGCACCGACCAGTGAGCCATAACTGGTTCAACAAAGGTCATGGTTTGTGCTATCCTGCCTGTGGGAAGCGCAAATAAAAGATCCCTTGCTGCCTGTCGTAAAAGAGTAGCCTATGTGGCGACAGCGGGTTTCCTCTAAAAAACAGTGTCAGAATGACCATATGTTTGACGTCCAATAGCCGACGATAAGATAAAAAATCAATGTGCTCTAGTGGCGTCGTGAAATAAAATCAACTTGACTTTTTATTGTTTGTAATGGTAACAACTGTCGTTGTGTAACTTTATTTATAAAACATACCAGCGATAACTTGTCAAACACGGGTTGGAATGTTAATACATGACATTAATTCTAGTGAATATCTGTGTCATTACCTGTGATTATGCATAGTTTTTGTGTGGAAACTATCCTGCTAGACGCCTAATATCTTAGAGCACTAAGGTTATAGAGTGACATCATCTGGTGTTGGAATATGCAAGTTAAAAAAGCGCTTGGCAAGCACAAATGATCGAAACTCCCACCAGACTGCACTCTGTATCGTGCGCAAACCATTCAAGAAGCACTATTACCGTGTTAATTAGAAATAAATCATTTTGAAACACCATTGTTCTATGCTACTCTCAGTTCTTGTCTGTCACCAGAATTAGGGGTTCCGTGCTTCAATTTATAAGTTTTCTGCCATTGCCGTTTTTCATTATTCTTTCTACAAGTTTGCAGAATTCTTTTAACAAAGTAATTGCAACCACATTTACAAATTCCAGCATTCTGTTTTAGCAGTAATTGTCTTTGGCACTCCATATTTAGCACCCAGCAGCTTGGGATTTTACATCATAATTGTAAAATGTTTATGATGGGGTCTTGCATTTCAGGTTTATGTTTGTTGACAATATTACCAATCAGTATTTCACAACTAGTGCATTGGCGATCGTATTAAGACCACTGTGCATGTTAACCTTACAAAGTGAATTAAACAAGCACTTTGTGTGGTTCTCTCAATTTTCGTCAATGTTAACGCGTTTTGTAAAAACACAATTCAATTTATCTAACCGACTCACGTTCAGATTATACAGAAGACGTTATCGTGACCACAATTTACCTAAGTACAATATTCAAGCATTTAGCTACATTTGTGTTATAAGAAGCAGACAAAGGAAATATTTGCATAACGACACATCAGCGCATTTTAAATTATGACTATTTGCTGTGCCAAATTATGTACGACCTTGAGATCTTCTAAAACATCATTAATTTTTTCATCTCTTATTTCTGCTAGATTTGTCTTCTATTTAATGTCACACGGACTGCTGCAGACTCTGTCCAGTAACGAAAAGTTAACATATGTTTTGTTTAACAACACCAGTAGAGCATCTTGATTTATTAATCATTGGCTATGGGATGTCAAACATTTGGTAATACTGCCACATAGTCTTAGAGTGGAATCCCACTACATTTTCCCATTAGTAGCAAGGGATCTTTTATATGCACCCCCCCCCCCCCCCCCCCCCCCCCCCGACAAAATCGCATATACCGCGGACTTTGATATACCAGTTGTGGTGCACTGGCTGAATCGAGAACTGGCCCAATGGGCCTACCGACGGAGATCGATCCTACACCGACTGCGTATCAAGCGAGCGCTTTACCACTGGGTTTCCTGTTCCGAGTCAGGCCCCGATCATATGAGAGGTCGGAATCGGGATGGGCGTGTTCGAAACCCTAGTGGTACAAATGTATAAGAGTAAAGTAAAGTTTGTTTTATTTAACGACGTCACTAGAGCACATTGATTTTTAATCTTATCATCGGCTATTGGACGTCAAACATATGGTCATTCTGACACTGTTTTTAGAGGAAACCCGCTGTCGCCACATAGGCTACTCTTTTTTACGACAGGCAGCAAGGGATCTTTTATTTGCGCTTCCCACAGGCAGGATAGCACAAACCAAGGCATTTCTTGAACCAGTTATGGATCACTGGTCGGTGCAAGTGGTTTACACCTACCCATTGAGCCTTGCGGAGCACTCACTCAGGGTTTGGAGTCGGTATCTGGATTAAAAATCCCATGCCTCGACTGGGATCCGAACCCAGTACCTACCAGCCTGTAGACCGATGGCCTGCCACGACGCCACCGAGGCCGGTGTAAATGTATAAGAAGACGTAAAACTAGTTACCTACCTACCTATCAACCTACCTACCTACCACTGAACTACGTCCCTCCACTTAATGTCACACGGTCTGGCACAGCGACTGCTGCAGACTGTCCAGAAACGGGTTCATGGACTAACTGGCCAAGGAACACTGCTCCAGACCACGTATGACAATAATTATTATCACACGTTTGATATTTTAACAACCACCGCCGATGATAACATAATTATAGCGAGATGCCATTAAAGAAGCACTTTTTCCCTTTTAAGTACAGGCAGAACATTTTATCCCTTAGGATTCATTTAGCAATTAAAGTAGAATTTATTCTTTAATAGTGTGCAAGACACACATCCGAGAATCTCAAAAGAAAATAGCAAAAACTGATTTGTAGCGATTACAACTCGACAGGATCAATTAGCTTACATTCCAAGACGACCAAGTTCCATCTACTAGGACTTCAAACGTTTCATCATTTCCAATTGTCCAATTACCGTCTGCCTGTAGGTCTCTTGGCAGCAGAGAGCCATCTGATATTCTGTTTTAAGAGCGACGTTGCTTAGTGATCAACATCAAAACAAGTGTCGCTTGTGGCACATGCTGGAGGCAGTTTCTTCCCTTGGCCTTTATATCAAAGTATAATTCTGTTACGAGCCGCTCATTTCAAAGTTTAGCCTAAAACCCAACTTAGTTGTAAAGCGTATTCCTTAAAGAATGAAAGTTTCACTGACAAGCGTGTTTAAGGGTATATTCTTGCCCACTGGACAGGGTTATCCAGCTTTTGCACGGTTCTAGAAAAATCTGTCTGACCCTAGGGCTAGATAAATCTGTCCGACCCGAGGGCTAGACAATTTCTACATACGCGTGACGTCACAACTCATTTTTTTCACAATTCTGTTTGCCATTTAACGTTGTATCATTGTTTTAAAAGTATTTAAACAAATTAATATTTTAAACTTTATATTTATTGGCAAGTTGTTACATTTTTACATCGTTGCATAATGTGGACTATATTTTCCCGCGTATGATTAAAGAAGTTTGTAGGTGAAATGTCTATGAATCGTTCTACAATAAACAAACCGTAGCTTACAAAATTAATGTTTTGTTATTGTAATTAAATGGGCAAGAAAAAGAATCGATCAGGCAATTCCAACCCTCGGGAAAAAATGTAAACCTCGGCCCTCACAAAAAAACATGTCCCTCAAGTTGGAATTGCCTTATCTGTACCTCACAACGGAGATTGATTCTATTAATCTGTTAATCAGTAATCGCTAACAATACGGCGAAATCTATACTCTGGTCGTGTAAGATGAATTAGAAGTAAGCCGACAGTACACTAACTATATACCAACCGTTCGTCTAGACAAGGCAGTTCATCAAAGTCATGACAGTATGTACTTACCAGTTAGTGACACAGCATTGGTAGTAAGAGGTGCTGCATCACAGCCAAGTACAACGGTATCAACAACATGCCATTAATTGTTAACTGTTAAGTTCACCTATTGTTTTTCTGACTGGAAAGTTAAACATGTTAATACATGACAAATTTATATTTATTATGCAAAACCAGGATCCTGCTTCTGAAGGTGCAGTGTGTAGACTTGTTTATGATTATACATGTGTTAACCAATAATTGGTTTTGCATCCATTTCCATATGTGGAATGTTCATATGCAACATAGTTTACCTTATTTTATCTTCGTTACATATTTCATATCTTTTCATTATTATCATTATTATACACCATTTATTTGGCATGAATCCGGACACTTAAAGAGTCATCACACACACACACACACACACACACACACACACACACACACACACACACACACACATATACATTCATACATACATTCATACATACATATATACCTTTTGTATATACGTATATATGTGTGTGTGTGTGTGCGCGCGCGCGTGTGTGTGTGTCTGCTTAAATATTATATTGTACATAGATTTTAAAAGTTAGCTTTTACCAAACCTGATAGACAAAATATCGTATACTAGTACATTGCTGTTTAAATTCACTAACGACTTCAATACCTATATCATATACTAATTCTATAATGAAGTAACACTCGCTGAAACGTTGCTATTCGTCCTTCCACTATTATGTATCAGGTACTGAATGCCTAAGTCAAGTTACTCTGATAAATTAACAATCTTCTATTTCTGCCTGCACTATTTAAATCACCAATTGGTAATATGTTTTTCCTTTATTTTGTAGATTTACGGCATTGCGTCTTTCCTGTTCGTGGTGACCTCCATAGCAGGTTTTTGCCTGGAGACTTTACCGCAACTGCGGCCACGTCTGAACGTGTCGAGACCGTGCGACGGCGACTCCAAGGGCGATATCGCCATAGTGATGGCGTCCCACGAGGCGCTCAACGTCCTGGACGTCATCTGCACCGTGTTCTTCACGCTGGAACTGATTTTTAGATTCGCGTTTTCGCCCAACAAGTTGCGGTTCGTGCGCTCTGCGATGAACATCATAGACCTGCTGGCCCTGGTCCCCCTGTACGTGCAGGTGATTTTCCAGCACTCGTCTCTGCAGGCGTGCTACCTGAACGAGCGCCTGGTCATCGAGATCATGTTCATTCTCCGCATCATCAGGATGTTCCGGATCTTCCACTTGGTGAAGCATTACCAGGCTCTCAAAGTCCTCGTGTATGCGCTAAAGGCCAGTCTGCAGGAGCTGATGATGTTGTTTATTTTCCTCTTGATCGGCATGCTAGTGTTTGCCACCATGATCTACTATGCAGAGCGCAAAGACGCTGTCACCCCAAGCGACACCTTCAATACCATTCCCGTGGGCTTCTGGTGGGCCATCATCACCATGACGACCGTCGGATACGGCGACGTGTATCCCAAGACTCCTATAGGATACATCGTCGGCACGGCGTGTTCCGTCAGCGGTGTTCTCCTTGTAGCTCTGACGATTCCAGTTATATCCAACAATTTCACGCTGTTCTACAGACACGTTCGTTCCAGGGGCAATGGTTGTGGAGTGAAAATCTCGGCTGCGTCACTCGTGTTGCACGAGAATTCCAAACCACAGGAAACGGAAGGCTCGGTCTCCGCGGCCATCCGGAAGTCGTCTGCTGAATCTGCTGTAGTTGGTCCCTACATGAACGGAAAACTAAAACCCCGCGATATCGAGGACAAAGAAACGACTGTGTACGTCCCACTTGCAAAATTCTCCGACGCCAACCCCATGGGGGACATTATGTTGAAAAAATCTCCTTTAAATTTCAGTATGAAGCGGAATAAATCTGTAAAGAGTCGGCCGGACGATGGCGTCACATATCACGTGGAAACAATTTTGTGATGGTCACGCTAAGCCGTTATGAACCACCATAAACAAAGGTGAAAGGTCAAAGTGAAAGATTGTACATGTGCAAATCAGCGGTAGGCACAAATTCTGACCCGGATAAACAGTGCGGGTTATAGAAAATATTTCTATATGAGTATCAGGTAAATGTAAATAGAAAAAACCCCAGCAAAAACATTTCATCTGTCTGGACTGTGCACATCTTTCATAGCAGTGACGCGGATTCTTCCAAATGTTTGTGATATTAAGGATTGCCTCTGTCTAAAGTTATTTTATTCTGTCGTAAATTCCTCCAGCGACACCAGTGCAGTTGTATTTAGTGTGATTTATGTTATTTTCAAGTAGATTTCTAGGCAATATGCATCTCATGATTCTGTTTGTGGAACATCTTGCCACACGTTGTTGCCTTCTCTGAGACTGCTACAGGACTTGATTTTGTGATTCGAATTTTGTTTAAAAAACAAGTTATTGCATTTGTTTACGGTAGTTAGAGCTATTCCAGTGATACCATGGCCGAGAACAGTAAGATGCTAAGTTTTCCAATAACTACCACCTAAAGAATAGAATTAAATATTTTTTTGCAACCACCGATAAAATGCAATGATAGAATAATCATCTACTTTGTAGAACAGACGTTATGTTCTGGCAATTATAATCACATTTACATTTCACATGTATTTATCATCCATACTCACTAAAAATTACCCTTTTCCATTTTTAAACAATCAAAATCATCTATGTCAGGTAAAATCATCTGTGTCAGGTAAAATCATCTGTGTCAGGTAAAATTTCTAAACCCAGTATGCCTAAAACATCACCTCTTACTCTCGACAATGGGATCATTACCCGAATATGTCTTATTAGATAGATCTCTATTTGCTAGTGCTAAGCAGACGCGTGTCCCAAGGTCAAATATTTCCGTACGTCATATTCAGCTGTACACAGCTAGCATTGGCAATAGTAATATACCAGTTTTACAGTTGTAATTAAACACTGTCGACTACACATCTTCGCAAAAATCATTATACTTGAAAGGCGATATTAACTATTAGTTCTGTATTTGATTTCAGAGGTACATGTAATTAGTAGTTTTCGACATTAAACGTACAACGCTGACAGATCAAGAAAGCGCTGTAATATCGGATGTGTTTTATTTTCTAAAATAGGTTTGCCTTGTACGGTTTGTAAAACATTTTCGGCTAGGTGCGCTATTAGTTCATCTGAGATCTGATATATTTTAAATAATGTTGCATATTATTAAGGAACTTGCGACAAAAATAAACATATATTTTTCAAAGGTTCCATTACAGTATAGACAAGAAGTCTTCAACAAAATCAAAATTAACTAAATCAGAACGGTGTGCAAATCAGTATAAACTATCTGTAAAATACAACCCAGTATCAGGACTGAATTTCAGTGAAGATTATTACATCTGGATATATGCACATGTAAAACACCCCACAAGGATTTAAAAACAAACACAATTTTGTTGAATGGAATGTTTTAAAAATGTATAATTAAACATTTAAAAGCGATAAAATTAAAATAACGTTTTTAAATTGACATTATCAATTTGAATGAATTTAGCACACCTTATTTACCCCCATCCCCACTCACCTGATATGATATTATAAAGTTAACACTATGTATTACACACAACCGTTTATCACCCTCAATGTGTTTATTTTATACCTAAAATTCTTCGTGCATTTAAAAGAAATGATATATTGTGATTTTAATCATCGAACTTAAAAGATAATATTTTGTGTATCTGTTGAACTGCTGGTAAATCTACCCCAGATTCATATTTACCATGCTAAAAGAACATTGAGCAGTTTTAATGATAGGGGAAGTTACTCTACTGCTGTATGATTTTACTTTGTAGTATGCGATTACTTCCCCTACAATGACTAATACCGTAGTTGCCGCGTTTTCAAAAGAAAAAAACCCTGTGTTGACCGAGACTCGCGACCAGACCGCCCCACTTACCCTACCTCTCCCACCATTGTGTACGTCTCTGCTTCATTAGTGATTAAAATAAACGAAACAATGATAAGAAAAAAGAAAGAAAGAACGAAAGGTATAGGCTGTAATTTAAATAACCAAATACGATGATGAATGTATAGTGAATACCGACTGACCGCCTTTAAAAACTGTCCGCACATTCCTAACTGTTGATATGGAGTGAACATGAGGTAAAATCAAATTAAGCAGCTTGTGATCTAAAAACTAGGTTTTCGTAATGCTTATAATCATCTACAGAATACTGGTCTGTGAGGAGAACGTTAGTGACTGCTAACTACACTTTATACCCATGAACAATATGTTGACATCTTTGAATTGTACAGTTGATGCCAAGTTCGTGTTGTTGATCTTCAACTCCATGTTGATACAAACAAATTCAGTTGGACATGCGCATTTCATTTTGATGGACATGTACGTCATGCCGATAAAATCGAATTTCAAGCTGGAGGTCACAAACGTCATTTTGAACTATGCGAATGTCTGTTCAGTAGCCTGCATATAAAACTTCATTGAGGGAGCAGCGAACTGCACATTAATACATGCGAAGTTCGTAGTGTTAATTATATACGCCATGCTGATATATACATAAATAAACTACATGGTAATTATCAACTACACGTTGAAGAACGACGTTTACGCTCGTGTACTACAGATAATGACGTAAACATTATGGAAGTCATCAAAGTCATGTAAATGCTGTTTATTCTTAGAATGAATTGTAAAATTATCGTGGACTCTGTCTAAACTGTTGATCTCCAAAATGTTCCATTAAAATTCTTACAAATTTGCTAAGTTTTCGTAATCCAGACAGCTGTTTCTGCATTAATAACAAAGTAAACTTATAAAAGCTATACATTTTTCTTTAAAGAATGATTACCTTTCTGTCAAAAATGAAGGACATTAATAAAAACAATGGTACTGATCACCTACACAATTCTATAATGTACAATATGTTTGTTAAAAAAGGGATGTTACTTCAACGTCATCGTTCTACAAATAATATGTGGTTACCAGAACTAAATTTAATTAACAGTATTGAGAGTTTGTGGTTTTTTAACAAATTTTTTTTTATATATATAAACTTATAAGCTAAATTCTAATTTAATACAATTATTCATTTTACCTTTTGGGGTATTTAATTATCACTATTGCATTCTTTGCGGAAATAATATTTAAGTCTTATTTCTGTTGTAGATAACAACCATCCCTTTTTTGAAAAACATTATTGTTGCCACATATAACTTAACCCACAATCATCTTTTGACATTATTTAACCAAAAGGACTTATATGTGTCATTGTAATATGTGTAAAACAAGTTGTTACATAAACTGGAAATTAATTTGTTTCCCTTGTGCAGCTTTTTTTTCTTTGTTTTTCCTTTGTTTGTTTTTTGTTTGTTTTTTTACATCATTATGGTATTATCCTTGTAATAACTTGTAAATTAATGGGTATATTATTAGTTTCGTCATGCAGCATTTAATGATGAATACTTTTCATTCTTGAAGAAAGTCGCCGGTATACTCAGCGTACCGGATTAGTCATCAAGCTACTATCACTGGACGGAACTTTGAGATCTTTCCCAGTTTACACAATTATCAGGATTACGCAGACGTCCTCTGTATTACGACAATACTCTTCTATTAATTTAAACTGATTTTAGTTGATTAGACTAGTGTTTTTCAATGTTCCTGTTGGTCAATATGTACTGTAATTATGACATGTATTATGCACTGGAGTCTTTCAGACTGGAGATGGATACTATTAATTACTCTATGCGATCCACTTATAATGTGCTATGCAAATATTTGTAATATACTTTTATTGCTGTAGTCATTTTATCATTACAATATTTGACGCTATTTTTAGTTACGCTTATGGTAGGGTCTTGATGTCATTAGGGGCTTCACCATTAGCGCTTGTTAATTGGGGAGCATGGGGATGGAGGGATTTGTTAAATAAAAGAAGACACATTCAAAGTTGATTTTAAAAATGATGTTCTTATTTGTTTTTTATTTGATCTGTTCCACACCCAGCCATTGTACCTGCCAGGGCCCGTTCTTATAAAACATTTAGAGTCCATGCTCAATCTATAATGACGTCACACACATACAATTTGTATGGTATTGTCATGCTATTACTGTATCGGACTCTATTAGAGTCTCGAGTCTAGACTCTTAATGTTTTATAAGCACCAGGCCAGAGACTGGGATGGACGTGCCTGGACCTTTATTTGTTAAAGGCACATTAATAAAGTTACTTGGACTTGATTTTCGTTTAAAGAAATTACTGAAAAATGGCTCGGGCCTCCAAGAAGGTCTGTAAATGTAAATATGTTAAATAACCTCGAGCTTTCAGGACTTTTCAGAGTAATCATTTTTTAATATATATATATTGGCGTTTAAATTCTATTATCATTTAAAGGGATATGATCACGTTTACAACAACGTGTGGTATTTCAGTCCAAAAGTTAATTTCTTCCATGAATTAGTAATGCTTTCAATCTAATCAAACGAAATTTAGTTCTTATTTCTGAGTGTATAACCACCTGCATATTTGATTTGGAAACGCGTAAATGCTTAGTTTCATGATAATAATTATGAACATTCTGAATTGTCGCACATTCTGTAAGAAGAATATAATCATTTCAAATGGTAGATACCAAATTCTAATAATAATAATTCTAATAAAATTCTGGCGCGCTTACACGGTCCCATCAAGGCACTTTCTTTAGCTTCTAAAGATACTGGTAACACATCGAATAAAACAAATATTTTAAATAACAATCTATAAAGCTTGGTTTCCATAAAACAGCCAACACGTCATCGACCGATGCAGACTGATGCAGATCAACGTAGACCAAGGAATGTTTTTGAAAGTTAATTATTATGTTTTTGGTAACATAGTCGCAGCCGCCCTGCGTTGTTCTGCGTCGGACCGGGAAAGCTGAAACCTTTTCAGTTTTGCAGGTCTGTCTCAGAACGTCTGCGTTAATCTGCAACGGTCTTGGTCCATTACAGATTTTATGAAAACCAAGCTAGTTTCCACGAGAAGTACCATGAAATACTGTAAGCGAGACACAGACCGTTAACATTAAGTTAGTCATATTCCGTAATTTAGGTTCTAACTTATCAAACTTTAACACATGTCTTTGTAAGGGCATCATGTAAGTAATATATCAAGGTAATGTCATTTGGACTATTTCTAATGAAACTAACACTCGTTTTTGAAATCCAGCATCCCGAACCTATTAAATTTCTGCATCCAACAATAAGGACGTTGTTGTGTTTATTATACATTCCACTATAAAATTCACCTATATGCTTATTATATATATTTATAACTGTACATGTTATTGTTATATCAGTGGTACGTTTTAACAGACGTGTTCAAAATGAGAACAATTTTTTATAAAGTTATTATGTACAGTTATGTTATGGTTGTACTTTTAATTAATATTCAACCATATGCATATGTTTTTCCTGTTTTCTGAACTAGTAAATGAAAATGTTAATTTTCAATCCATATGTATTTTAATCTGCTTTCATATACATGTAGATGGAATATTAAATATTTTAATTTATTTAGTCTCCACATATTCAATATGCTTTATAATTTTACTACAGTGCATACATATACCCCTTTATTATAAAACCAAATCTTGTTGCGAGTACACAAATTCCACAAATGAATGAATGGATGACTGTTTAACGACAACTCAACACAAAAATATACATCGGCTATTGGGTTTCAGAAAAGGTGTCTTTACTTTATGTTTATTGTCATATTCCAGACAATGCCCACACGAACCAGTGGTGTGTGTTTGTGTGTGTGTGTGTGTGTGTGTGCGCGCGCGCGCGTGTGTGTGTGTGTGTGTGTGTGTGGTGTGTGTGTATTTGAGTGTGGTGTGTTTTTGTATGGTGTGTGTTCGTGTTTGTGTGTGTGTGTGTTTGTGGTGCATAGTTTATGGTTGGGGTGGCTGGCGTTTATGTGTGTGTGGTGTGTGTGTGTGTGTTCGTGTTTGAGTGTATTTGTGGTGCGTAGTTTATGGTTGGGGTGGCTGGCGTTTATGTGTGTGTGGTGTGTGTGTGTATGTTCGTGTTTGAGTGTGTTTGTGGTGCGTAGTTTATGGTTGAGGTGGCTGGCGTTTATGAGTGTGTGGTGTGTGTATGTTCGTGTTTGAGTGTGTTTGTGGTGCGTAGTTTTTGGTTGAGGTGGCTGGCGTTTATGTGTGTGTGGTGTGTGTTTGTGGTGTTATATGTGTGTGTATCTGTATGTGTGCACGTGCATGCGTTTGTGTGTGGTGCGTAGGATGGCTTGCGACTGTGATGTTTTGATGATGATAGGTATGATTGATCAATGAACGTGGTGATAAGGGAACCAATGTTTTCACACCTACCACCTATAGAAAAATATTAATAACTGCAAAATCTCTAAAAGGATTTAATGTGACACTCACCATGTATTCTCCAGGTACCAATTTCACAAAACGTCGTAAGCCTAGTTTTGTTTTTAAACGTAAATATACGACTAAATCACAGTTCGTTTAACTACAAACAATACAAGTAATATATACTGACGTACATAAGAAATAATACCAAGAACAAATTATTTAAATTCCTTTATAATTTGGATATGGGAAATGAAATGCTGACATGTTTCTGCGTTTAAGGAATGAAATTTTGTGCACATGTTAGAACACCATATATATATATATCTTTGGAACATGCAGCATGTTTTGTTGTTTTTTCTTCAAGTCTCTCGGAGTCTTGGTATAGTTTCTTGTGGACATCAGTAAATTTTGAAATAAACATATTTAACATCTTTCATCGTAACTCTAATACATCTTCCATCATGATGTAATTTTCTCTGTAAAACAGATAATCACCACATGATGTAAACGTCGACATGTCTAACTGCCAGTAGTAAACGCCAATTTACGATGTTTTGTCAAATTGGCTCCAGCGCGTCTGTCCACGTACATACCATGATGCACATCACAACACTGCTTATAACTTGTTGAATTTGCTTAACACGACACCCCATTTTAGTAATGGTTCGATTGTTCGTTATCGTTTTAAGTTGTTTTATGTTTTCAATATCCTTGCGTACTTATCGCGGGAAAGCTAGGAAAACGTGGAAGAAGTGAATATAACATGGTAGATCGACTTTTATGACCCTAATTCACAACGCTCTCTTATGGGCGTTCTCATTTGCGATTAGTCGCAACGATTTGTATGCGATCGAATCGTACGGTGAGAACACCTATAGGCCGTCCCACAGAGAACGCCTTTTCTCAACTATGGAATTTACCACAAGTTATTTATTTCTGGGCCGATTGTTTTCTAGACTGCATACAAAAATAGTATTTTCTTGCTATTTTTAAAACACATTTACTGTTCTTCTTACGTCAAACCAAACTGAAATTATTTACAAAAAAAGTTTTAAAGAATGATGGGACGGACTATAAATCGGAACGACTTTAGTCATATACATGTGTACATTCCGATTTTTGTAGGGCCGACAACTTGCATGCGACAAGTCGCTACGACTAATCACATAATAAGAACGCCCTTTTAGGTTAGTCTGTTTGCATTGTATTGCGAGATCGTAAAGTTGCGAGCGTTTACTGAATTGGGTCACAGAGCTCCCCCCCCCCCCCCCCCCCATTCATGCAAAAAATCCCCACCATTCATTCAGCAGACCGACATGGCATGTACAACTAAGAGTTGTCTCCCATCACCTTCATGTTACAATTTCGATTTCAAGGCTTTTTAGGAAAGAACATTCTGTCCGATGCTCAGCCACTGGCCTTGCCAGAGACGGGACGTGGGATGGGCGTGGCTGAACCTCTTTTGGATATAGGCACGTAAATAAAGTACCAGTACCAGTAACAGGAAAAAACAACTTGTTGTATATGATCTTGTTACAAATATACATATTTTGAACCAATCTATAACAGATGCTGTCGAATTTCTTTTTAAAATTCTGTGTAAACATTGTTTTTATCTTTCAGATAATGTAGAGTTTCCCTTTGTTATTTTTGTATTTAAACATCACATATAGCAGCTACTTTACTTGTGCCTATTGATGAGTTTGCTTGAAAAGCAATGTAATATATTTGCAGATAAAGCATTTAATTGTAAGCACGGTTTCTATTCATACTGACATTTTTATGTTAACGAGTTCTAGAGGCTATTTTTTTTATGAATTCGTTTTTATTATTAAGTAACAATTATACAACATATCCATATAGGAATGTTACGAAATCCATATGCTGTATAAAACAAGATAGTTAGTTCTACTTTTATGATACGTAACAGAGTTTTACCCACCAGGTTCATGCAGGCACGGCGGACGCAAGTAAACATTGGGGGGGGGGGGGGGGCTGACTGAGATCGAGGGCGCAAAGCAAAGTTTCTAGGGGGTTCGGGGTATGCTCCCCCATACAAATTTGAAAACTAGATGTCCTGAAATGCAATTCCCTGCATTGTACAAGTAAAATTCATCTCTGCCTTAAGATGTACTACCAATACTATTTTTGTGATGATGATATTTTGTGACCTACTGATTATCATCATACAGAAATACTTATTACACGAGCTGGTTTGGGTGGCCCACTTCCAGACTTGATTACACGGCCGTGCCTAGCAGGGATTGGTTGCAAAAAGGTCTACTGAAGACGACCCCCCCCCCCCCCCCCCCTCCAGCATAAGATAAGAGTTACAGTGCCTCCCACCTCCCCTTGTGATCAGTTCTGGATAAAAAATCAAACAAAAGGTTAGTAAAGCTTTCATTATTATGTGTCTTGGTGAGTAAGTAACATTCACGTGTACGCTTAGTCATACGAAAAGACACACGAGATTATATATATATATATATATATATATATATATATATATATATATATATATAAATTCTATTCAGGGTTTTACCTCTTTTTTAACCACAAAACATAATCACAATGCTATTTGTTGTTGTTTCTTTTTGTTATTGTATTATTGACTATACTCCTACAATTATGACATACTAAGACTGTTTACAAACTGATCTGATCATGTCGGTGTTTCTAAAATGTTAATATAAATATTTTGTTTATTTCTTTTTGTTTATTTACATGTTAGTGTAGGTTTCCACGACAACTTGTGTTATACCATTATGCCTCATGGAGTGGACCCTCCAGTGTTTGTGTTATAAATAACTCTCACTCATCGTTGATGTCTTAGCTCTGTTCTCGCAGAGCGGTCGTCAAGAATCACTTATGTTTATGTTATTTTTAAATTCATATCCACGGTTGAAAGTTGCTTGAATTATTAAATTTTAATAAACTTCAACTGTAAATCAGTGTTCGTGTATCTGTTTTTGGTGTTGCTTGTTGAGGAGGAGAAATGTTCTTGATTAAAAAGGAATGTCGTGTTTATTTACTGACAATAGTTTGTTAGAGTCAATAAGGAAAGAAAAAAAGAGATTGCACGAGAGAGAGAGAGAGAGAGAGAGAGAGAGAGAGAGAGAGAGAGAGAGAGAGAGAGAGAGAGAGAGAGAGAGAGAGAGAGATGGAGGTGAGAAAATATTTAAAAGGGAGAGACGGTGAGAGAGACGGACAGAGGGGATTGAGTGAGAGAGGGAGGGAGAAAGAAAGAGAGGTGAGAAAAATATTTAAGAGGGAGAGGAGATATAGAGAGTTGAGAAAGAGAGAGGGGAGGGTTTAATGAAGGGAGGGAGTGAGAGGAGGAAGAGAAAAGGGAGGAGGACCACTGCCATCATAAAGACGTCTACTTATTGCACAACGCTCTTTATATAGCTGTAGAATGCAGTGCCACTATCATACTATGATCTACCCACCATTGCGGAGCGCGAGGTTCTCGGGTACTCTAGGATGAGCCAGATCTTCATCTGCCAGTAGCTCCAGCCCGTCAGTCCGTCCAGGTTGACGGACATGGCCTCCCTGTAGAGACTCTTGTTGAACGAGTCGAGGATTCGTTGGTTCTCGATGTACGACCTGTAATGCCGCCAGCAGCATGCCCGGATCTCGTACTCGTTGATCTGCCAGAAGTCGAGTTCCCGCTTCACAACGGCGCCACACACCTCCAACGGAACGTGCAGCTCTCCTGGGGACAGAAAACATATTCGTTATATACTAGTATACACACTTGTGAAAATCCTGTTTGAAAAACAGTATGTATACCAAAAGGACAGGGATGACGGTTTAACGACACCTTAGCACGTTTTTAACTACGGCTAACTTGAGAAAGGACATCCGCTGCCACTATAATGACGCCCATAGATAGAACAGTGCACACTATGGTCTTTGGTGAAGAGAGTGAGAGAAAGAACAAGAAGTTAGGGAGAGAGAGGTCGAGGGAGAAAAAGGGCAAGATATGAGAGAGAGAGAGAGAGAGAGAGAGAGAGAGAGAGAGAGAGAGAGAGAGAGAGAGAGAGAGAGAGATGGACAGAGAGAGAGAGAGAGAGAGAGAGAGAGAGAGATGGACACAGAGAGATGGACACACAGAGAGAGAGAGAGAGAGAGAGAGAGAGAGAGAGAGAGAGAGAGAGAGAGAGAGAGAGAGAGCCGCTTTATCAAAGGTATCCTTTATATGCACTTTCTTTCTCATAAACAAGACGGTGCATACCTTAATAGTTTATGCACTGGTCGCAGAGAATTGGTTGAGATGGGACAAAACTCAAATCCATCGAGGGCGATCGATCCTGCGACTCATCGCACCTCAGGCAAGATATTACACAACGAGTTCCGATTATGTGTGAAACGTGTGCTCACTGACATATGACCAAGAGCATCAACAGCGTGATCAGCACCATTTTGACAGTATTCGTGAATGAATGTCTTCACATCTGTCTAAACGACCATTGATCTCTATCTTGTGCAGGGAAAGATCTGTCAGTGCAAACATTGGAGTGGCAGTCCTCACACAGGTAATATAAAGATATAGCGTCACGACAAGTGGCAATCCTCACACGGGCAATATAAAGATATAGCGTCACGACAAGTGGCAGTCCTCACTCGGGCAATATAAAGATATAGCGTCACGACAAGTGGCAGTCCTCACGCAGGCAATATAACGATATAGCGTCACGACAAGTGGCAGTCCTCACACGGGCAATATAAAGATATAGCGTCACGACAAGTGGCAGTCCTCACACGGGCAATATAAAGATATAGCGTCACGACAAGTGGCAGTCCTCACACGGGCAATATAAAGATATAGCGTCACGACAAATGGCAGTCCTCACACGGGCAATATAACGATATAACGTTACAAGTGGCAGTCCTCACACAGGCAATATAACGATATAACGTCACAAGTGGCAGTCCTTACATGGGCAATATAATGATAGTGTCACAAGTGGCAGTCCTCACACGGGCAATATAAAGATATAGCGTCACGACAAGTGGCAGTCCTCACACAGGCAATATAAAGATATAGCGTCACGACAAGTGGCAGTCCTTACACGGGCAATATAAAGATATAGCGTCACAAGTGGCAGTCCTCACACGGTCAATATAAAGATATAGCGTCACGACAAATGGCAGTCCTCACACGGGCAATATAACGATATAACGTCACAAGTGACAGTCCTTACATGGGCAATATAATGATAGTGTCACAAGTGGCAGTCCTCACACGGGCAATATAAAGATATAGCGTCACGACAAGTGGCAGTCCTCACACGGGCAATATAAAGATATAGCGTCACGACAAGTGGCAGTCCTCACACGGGCAATATAAAGATATAGCGTCACGACAAGTGGCAGTCCTCACACGGGCAATATAAAGATATAGCGTCACGACAAGTGGCAGTCCTCACACGGGCAATATAAAGATATAGCGTCACGACAAGTGGCAGTCCTCACACGGGCAATATAAAGATATAGCGTCACGACAAGTGGCAGTCCTCACACGGGCAATATAAAGATATAGCGTCACAAGTGGCAGTCCTTACATGGGCAATATAAAGATATAGCGTGACAGTCATCCTAGAACCGTATATTGATTCATAGAAGGCGTCACGACGTATTGAAGACATCTTTTGGACTCTGCCTTATTCAGAGATACGCATTCGAAGAGGCTAATGATTTTACCTTCCATATTACACGTACATATGGACATATATATGTAATAACACCACTGGAACGACAGACCATACTGCGATGTTTCATATACATATTATAGCTGTGCGGGAACATTCAATATTAATTATAATGGGAAATAACCAGCGGAGTCCACCGATTAAAGACATAACGTCACACATCACACACAAACGCACAAGCGCAAGCGCACACCCACCACACCATTCTCTCTCTCTCTCTCTCTCTCTCTCTCTCTCTCTCTCTCTCTCTCTCTCTCTCTCTCTCTCTCTCTCACACACACACACAAACACACAAACACATACACACACACACACCATGCACATACATACACACGCACATGCGTGCATACACACACACACCACACACACACAATTACACGCACACACAGAAGAAGAAATGTTTTATTTAACGACGCACTCAACACATTTTAGTTACGGTTATATGGCGTCAGACATATGGTTAAGGACCACAGATATTGAGAGAGGAAACCCGCTATCGCCACTTCATGGGCTACTCTTTTCGATTAGCAGCAAGCGATCTTTTATATGCACCATCCCACAGACAGGGTAGTACAGTCCACGGCCTTTGATATACCAGTCGTGGTGCACTGGCTGGAACGAGAAATAAACCAATGGGCCCACCGACGGGGATCGATGCCAGACCGACCGCGCATCGAGCGAGCGCTTTTACCACTGGGCTACCGTCCCGCCCCTACGCACACACAGAGGCACACTCCAATTATAACCAAAAAAAACCAACCCCTAAATTAACCCCCTAGGACCGACGGGGTCAATGGCGACCCAGATTAATTAATCATTAACCATTAATTAATAATTACAACATTTAAAAAAAAAAAAAAAAAAAAAAAAAAAACTTCCCTGCAATCCCAGAGAGTCGCCGGCGACTCATTAGCGCAACGTCTAAAGAGATTCAGTTGAATATTGGTCAGTGAGAAATGGCGCTGCCCACGATTTTCAGAACATAGAAAAAACATTGGTTGAAAAGTTATCTGTACTTCACAATAAGGTTAGTATATTACATTTCTTATAAATATAGTAAACCAGTACACTTTAGAGAATATGTAAACACGTATTTTGTCTGGATGCAATGAGATTTCAGGATATTTAGGGTTTCGATATGTGGTTAATAGGTACAATCTTTCCACCATATACCGACAATACATGGCAATGTTTTAAATGTAGATTTGTTTGCTATTCCATTCATATTTATCCAAATTTTATAATTTTGAACATCAATAACAAGTAAATGTTACAAAATAGTGTAAGGGGGTCAAATTCTGTGCTCATGACGGGTGCCACCGGTATATGGGGCAGGATATGCTCACCTTTCGCGAACACCTGGTATCATCACTGTTTTACAGTGATTCAATATTTCTACCTATCCTTTGGTAGCATTTAAATGATTGAATTCATTAATGTTAGGGGCGGGACATAACCCAGTGGTAAAGCGCTTGCTTGATGCGCGGTCGGTTTGGGATCGATCCCCGTCGGTGGGCTTATTGGGCCATTTCTCGTTCCAGCCAGTGCGCCACGACTGGTATATCAAAGGCCGTGGTGTGTGCTATCCTGTCTGTAGGAAAATGTATATAAAAGATCCCTTGCTGCATTAGAAAAAACGTAGCGGGTTTCCTCTGATGACTACGAGACAGAATTACCATATGTTTGACATCCAATAGCCGATGATTATTAATCAATGTGCTCTAGTAGTGTCATCAAACAAAACAAACTCTTCTTCTTCATTAATGTTATACCTTTTTTTCAGTTAGGACATTTGCAATGGACCGTCACAACCGAAAGGAGCATGTCACTGAGAGGAATGATTGCTACAGATTTTATCACACAAAATAAACTTCAACTGTAAACAATTTGACTTTATCTCAATGGACACCAATACTATTGTAACCAAGAATGGAAATGAACTTCTAACCCAGAGGGTCACCGATGACCCATGACCGGAAATGACGTAATAAAAGTCAAATCTTGAATATTTGTTTGGTTTTGTATAATATGATCTTATATATGTAACAGGTCAAAAAAGAATTTTTTTTTCACCCAGTATAACAGGACTTGGGTCCTAGAGGGTTAAAACGTTAATGACAATATTTGTACCTATATTATAGTTCATTAAAAGTGCATAATCCTCTAAAACAGTGTACGGTACCTCCGATTGGCGCCTACAGTTTAGAACATTAATTTCTTTATATCTTATGTGCACTTTGGTTGTGCTAATACCTACAGAATCTCAACACAGTAATTTTATCACACAGTTTGACGATCGCCCGAATCTTGTTGATACTGGGGTTTTGTTTTATAAGTAGCTTTTACAAATACATCTTATTCAGGAATACAAGAAATTACTCGTCTCAACATAAAATTTGAAAATAGTTATTTTAATAGTTATTTTTATTTATTTTTATTTATTTTTATGTATTTATTTATTTATTTATTTATTTATCATCATTATTATCATCATCATCATCATCATCGTCGTCATCATCATCATCATCATAATCATCATCGTCATAATTATTATTATCATCATTATCATCATCATCATCATCATCATTATTTTTATTATTTGAACAAACTACAAGTTTTAAGACAGAAATACCATACAAATTTGCACTAGGAACAGGAGACTTTAAAAATGTATAAATGCGACATCAGTGTTAATGAACTAGACTACCTCTGTTATTTATAATTCGCATCTGTTGACGCCATGCGAACACAACTGTCGTTATTGTCACTGTAATTCCTGTACTAGCACATTATTTGCCAAAACACACTGACAAAGGAATAGAAGACGGGGGAAGAATTATAGAGGAATTAAAGCGATCCAGGCGTGGGTTAAAACAGCATTGTATACGACATCAATACAGACGGGACATTCTTTCACTGTGGGCTTAAAGGTAAGGTCAATTCAAACACGAGCCTTATGTGTTGGAAAGATGCATACCCGGACCACCAACACATACTGACACTTTAACAAATGAAAAACGCGTAATTTTAGAGTTAATAAAAAACATGATTATTCCTGCTAACTGGGTGCAGCCATTTTGTTTGGTTTTTGTGACGTCCGGTGGTATAGCTTGGGGCGAACTGACGTCAGCTCCGTCCATCTTCTCTATATGCAGTGTAAACAAACGTCCTAACTTACGACAAGGCGCTTCTCTTTCATCAAACCTTCATACATTACTTGATAGTAAACAACATAAATGAACAAAAACTTGATACTATTAGAAAATTTGTATTTACAAAACTCCCACTAATATATGATTCTTTTCAGGGATTACATTTTATGATAAAGTCTACTTAAGAAACGAAATGAAAAATCCATAAGAAAAATCAATGCAACAAAGAGCAAACCACCCAAACTACTATTAATCCGGGCCTATTGGGCTAGGCGGCCCACGTTACGAGCACAGAACAAGCACGCAGGTACCACTGATGACGAAAGCTACCGTCTTGCGCTTTCTTCCTTTCCTCCCCAACCTGGAAGGACTGATTTTTTTCTTTTCTTTGGGCGAGCGACGTAAACAGAATTACTTTGGGGCGCTCAGGAAGGGACCAAAGCGGGCGGCTCAACCGCCAGAGAGAATCCACACAACCCCCTTGGACCTACGGCTCAAAGAAGCCATTAATAAAAAAAGCTGTCAGCAGCGGACGTTTTGTTTGCGGGCGAATCGCAATTTTTTTAGTAACCGACAAGCGATCCTGCTACGAGAGACTGGCATAGACCAGACCATCTACCAGGATCACTCAAGGCTATCTACCCATCGGACGCCGGGACGTAACCAACCAGGTCATACAAGAGATGGATATATGATATCAAGGCCACTTCGGCGCCGGCCCTAAGCAGGTCACGGAAGTCCCGAACTTGACCACCCGGACCCGCTCATCAGCTCGCCGTGGCCGTCAACCCTTTTTTCAGGAGCACATAGATTGGACTTTAAACTTTAGACCCTCCTTTCAAAATTTTATGTCGAAATTACTTTATTTTTTAAAATATTATTAAATAGTCCGATTCCTCTCGTCTTCTCTTATTTATTTTTTTGGACTGTCCGTCTAAAATGCTCCAAATTTATATAAATTTCTTCGGGGTTTCGGCCGAGCAGGTCAATTCTTTTTATTTTTGGCTCATAATTTTAAACTTTTTATTATTATCGTCTACTGATATTTTTGTTTTTTTTACTAATTGCTATTTTTCAAAATTCTGCCCATTTTCAACACTACTACTCCCACCCCCCCCCCCCCCCCCCCCCCCAACACACACACCCCCATCCCGAGTCAGGCCACGGATCTTGTCGGAGGTTACTCAGGATGGGCGTGTTCGAGGCCCTAGTTATCTAATTTCTTTTTGACCGCCCGATCTAATCTAGCGACCAAATTTCATGAGTAGAATTATTATTTTTAATTAGAGATGCGCATCAAAATTGTAAAGGCCCACTATTTAATTTTTGGATGTAAATTTCAAAATTGACCCTATTTGTTAGGTTATCCCTGTCCAGAGTCAGACCCCCGATCCTATCGGAGGCCGGACTCGGGATAGGCGTATTCGAAACCCTAGTGGTATATGGACACGTTAAACCAGTTGATAAGCTAAGCTAAGCTAAGCAGGTAAGATGGCCAGCCCTACGGCGGACCACGTCAATGTAAGCACCCCCAAACAACTTACCGCTGACAGCCGAAATGCCATTCTAGCAGACGTCTCAGGAGCCATCAAATCAACAGCGTCCGCCGTTACTAGCAAAAAGATAAACCGATTAGGAAAGAGACAGGAAACGCCCACTCGGGGCAGATTAACAAAGAGAGTATGAACACCAACCCGGTAACTAAGTCAACCACAGTGATAACTACTACCACAGGCCCATCACTATCACCTCCCTTCAGGGCCGTAGTTAGAAAATAAGTGTAAAGCCAGGAGCCCAGAAAATAACAAAACTAAAGGGGCT
>NC_054704.1:22436405-22542406 GCF_016097555.1 Gigantopelta aegis
ACCAGTTGAGTACATTGATTACTTAATCATCGGCTATTGGATGTCAAACATTTGATAATTCTGACACGTAGTCATCAGAGGAAACGCACTACATTTTTTCCATATGCAGCAAGGTATCTTTTACGGGTGTATGCACTTTCCCAAAAACATGAAAGCACCATGACTGGTATATCAAATACCGTGGTATGTGCTATCCTGTCTGTGGGATGGTGTAAATAAACGATCCTTGCTACTATTACCAAATGTTTGACATTCAATAGCTGATGATTAAGAAATCAATGTGCTCTAGTGGTGTCGTTAAACAAAACAACCTTTCCTACAAGTAAAATTCATCTCTGCCTCAAAGGGACATTCCTGAGTTTTCTGCACTGTAATATGTTTCCGACTAATAAAATATTTATACGATTAAACTTACATATTAAATATATTTTCTTGTTTAGAATATCGGTGTCTGTATATTCGATGTGTTTCTGGTCGTCTTAATATTTGTAAGAAGCCCAAATTGGATTTTGTATTCAAATAATTTCGTACGTACGAACAAATTATATTTAAGAAATGAAATGAAATTTAACCTAGTACAAACACTAGGACGATCACAAACACGTTTAATATGCAGCCAGTAATATTTTATTCAGAAAAATATATTTGATATATAATTACAATCGTTAAAAATGTCTCTGTTAGTCGATAACATCTTAACAATTGCAGCAAACTCAGGAATGTCCCTTTAACATTTACTACCAGCAATATTTTTGATTTAGAATTAGTGTGGGGCGGGACTAGAGCCCCGAAGCCTCCCTCCTACTCCGCATTATCTGTACTAGGTACGGAAACGTTATAGAGGTACGTGGCATTTGCACTATAATGCAATGTAACACCTGTGTTTCGTCATCTCGACTAAACAGAACACAGTTTAATTGCAATCTGATTAACAGCTGGGTCACTGCATGTTAAAAACACCAGCTTAGACAGTCCACTTGTTAAGCCGTCGGATGTAAGGTTAGTAGGTACTGGGTTCGCATCCCGGAATCGGATCCCACCCAGAGCGAGTTTTATTGACTCGATGGGTAGGTGTAATGCCACTGCATCGACTTCTCTCTCACATTATGGCGTTACGATTTTGAGCAAGTGTCTAACTAACCACACGTTCGACATGAAATAGCTTTAAAATGTACTGAGTTGTTGATAAACAAATACTGCAAATCAAAAATATTTTGCGAACAACAAAATATTGCGAAAACTGCGATTGAACAATGATCATAATACTTCATTCACGCAATAATATTTTGAATTTTCTACAAGTGAAACAACAATAAATAAATGCATTACTTTCTTACACACCCGTTGTTGAGAACATCATGCATTAGTTTTGATAACACATGGGTTGTTGTTAATTTCAAGACATACGACTGGATGCTCCTAGGTGATGACCAGGGGCCTAATTCAGTAAACTCTCGCAACTTTGCGATCTCGCAGTGCAATGCTAAAATACTTGCAAAGAGGATGCCAAAGAGACCTTAGTGAATTAGGACCCTATTGATCGTATGTTATCGCCTTTTGATAAATGGTCAACTGTATTTCTGTTGGGTCGTAGGCTCATATTCAGATCAGAGAAAGCAAAACCTACAAAAGCTATATTTGGTGCAACCCAAGATGAAATTAAATATAGTTAGGTTCAAACTTCACTAAGTGGATTAGTTTTCATGTATACATATCAAAATATGCCTTCGGACCACCTAAATTTCGACTTCAAATTCAAGATGGCCACTAAAATAAAAACCTGATTTGACTTGTAGTTGTCATACAGTGTAAACTTAATGTCTAGTCAAAGCTTTGGGGGCCAAGGAATTTATTTTTATGAACATATTGATATTGTTTAAAATATACTATAGATTTTAATGTATACAGTTTGTTGCTACATATTGAAATATTGAGTCTAATCAGTATTATGAAGTACTATTGTAAAAAAGGGCAAACTCCAATTGTCAGCCAATTTTATCAGACGTTTTGTTTAGATAATTTGCTGATCTGACAGTCGAATGTGTTTAACAACTATACTAAACTAGATATTTCCTTGCAGAATGGCTCTCTGGCCAGTTCTAAATGTTGGATCAGCTGTGAAAACAAGCCGGACAAAGTAACCGTTCATTCCCCCCCCCCCCCCCCCCCCCCCTAAAAACAAGAACAAACAAGCATACACACGAAACACACACGAAAAGAAATCAAAAACAAATACAAAAAAAAAAAAACACAAAACACAAAACACCACAACTCCAAAAAAAATAAAAAAATAATAATAATAAAAGAAAAGAATAAATAAATCAGTTGAAGTCAATGACAGGACATTGTGTCACCATTATTTGGCCCTGTCTGTGGGATGGTGCATATAAAAGGACCCTTGCTGCTAATCGAAAAGAGTAGCCCATGAAGTGGCGACAGCGGGTTTCCTCTCTCCATATCTGTGTGGTCCTTAACCATATGTTTGCGTCATATAACCGTATAGCATATAACACCGACGAAGCGACACTGACGTCATTAATTATTTCGTAATCATTTATAATTGGAGCATGAACTTGTTCATAGAAATATAAATATGATTTCTGTATTTTCACTGTAACTAAACTACAGTGGTTTGGCTGTTGTTGTTGTGTTATTTTTAGTTTTTTATTTACAGCGAAAATATTACTTTTCACGAAACATCACTTTCATGGTTTCTGTAGATCTATATATTTTAAGGCTAAAAGCAAAACCTATTGGCTCTCTTTACTATTTCAATTAGAACGACTATCAAAATTGCGCCAAATTTCCTTCATGTAAAACGCGCACCTCTTCCTCTTTGACATAATCCTACGGGACTTTCAAAATTCCATAAGACCAAATACCCCCCGCCTGCCACCAACATCAGAGAGACTGCTGGTGCTCCCTTGCACTTGCCAGTGCAGGCGTGGTCTTACACCTGCCCACTGTTAGTGGTTAGTGAGATCGGTGTAGTGGTCTTACACCTGTCCACTGTTAGTGGTTAGTGAGAGAGAAGTCGGTGTAGTGGTCTTACACCTGTCCACTGTTAGTGGTTAGTGAGAGAGAAGTCGGTGTAGTGGTCTTACACCTGCCCACTGTTAGTGGTTAGTGAGAGAGAAGTCGGTGTAGTGGTCTTACACCTGCCCACTGTTAGTGGTTAGTGAGAGAGAAGTCGGTGTAGTGGTCTTACACCTGCCCACTGTTAGTGGTTAGTGAGAGAGAAGTCGGTGTAGTGGTCTTACACCTGCCCACTGTTAGTGGTTAGTGAGAGAGAAGTCGGTGTAGTGGTCTTACAGAGAAGTCCCACTGTTAGTGGTTAGTGAGAGAGAAGTCGGTGTAGTGGTCTTACACCTGCCCACTGTTAGTGGTTAGTGAGAGAGAAGTCGGTGTAGTGGTCTTACACCTGCCCACTGTTAGTGGTTAGTGAGAGAGAAGTCGGTGTAGTGGTCTTACACCTGTCCACTGTTAGTGGTTAGTGAGAGAGAAGTCGGTGTAGTGGTCTTACACCTGCCCTGTTAATTGTTAGTGAGAGAGAAGTCGGTGTAGTGGTCTTACACCTGCCCACTGTTAGTGGTTAGTGAGAGAGAAGTCGGTGTAGTGGTCTTACACCTGCCCACTGTTAGTGGTTAGTGAGAGAGAAGTCGGTGTAGTGGTCTTACACCTGCCCACTGTTAGTGGTTAGTGAGAGAGA
This sequence comes from Gigantopelta aegis, assembly GCF_016097555.1. Classification (NCBI taxonomy): domain Eukaryota; kingdom Metazoa; phylum Mollusca; class Gastropoda; order Neomphalida; family Peltospiridae; genus Gigantopelta; species Gigantopelta aegis. The sequence goes on from NC_054704.1 coordinate 22,440,115, forward strand.
AGTCGGTGTAGTGGTCTTACACCTGCCCACTGTTAGTGGTTAGTGAGAGAGAAGTCGGTGTAGTGGTCTTACACCACTGTTAGTGGTTAGTGAGAGAGAAGTCGGTGTAGTGGTCTTACACCCCACTGTTAGTGGTTAGTGAGAGAGAAGTCGGTGTAGTGGTCTTACACCTGTCCACTGTTACTGTCTTACACCTAGTTGTTAGTGAGAGAGAAGTCGGTGTAGTGGTCTTACACCTGTCCACTGTTAGTGGTTAGTGAGAGAGAAGTCGGTGTAGTGGTCTTACACCTGCCCACTGTTAGTGGTTAGTGAGAGAGAAGTCGGTGTAGTGGTCTTACACCTGCCCACTGTTAGTGGTTAGTGAGAGAGAAGTCGGTGTAGTGGTCTTACACCTGTCCACTGTTAGTGAGAGAGAAGTCGGTGTAGTGGTCTTACACCTGTCCACTGTTAGTGGTTAGTGAGAGAGAAGTCGGTGTAGTGGTCTTACACCTGCCCACTGTTAGTGGTTAGTGAGAGAGAAGTCGGTGTAGTGGTCTTACACCTGCCCACTGTTAGTGGTTAGTGAGAGAGAAGTCGGTGTAGTGGTCTTACACCTGTCCACTGTTAGTGGTTAGTGAGAGAGAAGTCGGTGTAGTGGTCTTACACCTGTCCACTGTTAGTGGTTAGTGGTTAGTGAGAGAGAAGTCGGTGTAGTGGTCTTACACCTGCCCACTGTTAGTGGTTAGTGAGAGAGAAGTCGGTGTAGTGGTCTTACACCTGTCCACTGTTAGTGGTTAGTGAGAGAGAAGTCGGTGTAGTGGTCTTACACCTGTCCACTGTTAGTGGTTAGTGAGAGAGAAGTCGGTGTAGTGGTCTTACACCTGCCCACTGTTAGTGGTTAGTGAGAGAGAAGTCGGTGTAGTGGTCTTACACCTGCCCACTGTTAGTGGTTAGTGAGAGAGAAGTCGGTGTAGTGGTCTTACACCTGCCCACTGTTAGTGGTTAGTGAGAGAGAAGTCGGTGTAGTGGTCTTACACCTGCCCACTGTTAGTGGTTAGTGAGAGAGAAGTCGGTGTAGTGGTCTTACACCTGCCCACTGTTAGTGGTTAGTGAGAGAGAAGTCGGTGTAGTGGTCTTACACCTGCCCACTGTTAGTGGTTAGTGAGAGAGAAGTCGGTGTAGTGGTCTTACACCTGCCCACTGTTAGTGGTTAGTGAGAGAGAAGTCGGTGTAGTGGTCTTACACCTGCCCACTGTTAGTGGTTAGTGAGAGAGAAGTCGGTGTAGTGGTCTTACACCTGCCCACTGTTAGTGGTTAGTGAGAGAGAAGTCGGTGTAGTGGTCTTACACCTGCCCACTGTTAGTGGTTAGTGAGAGAGAAGTCGGTGTAGTGGTCTTACACCTGCCCATTGTTAGTGAGAGAGAAGTCGGTGTAGTGGTCTTACACCTGCACAGCCACTGTTAGTGGTTAGTGAGAGAGAAGTCGGTGTAGTGGTCTTACACCTGCCCACTGTTAGTGGTTAGTGAGAGAGAAGTCGGTGTAGTGGTCTTACACCTGCCCACTGTTAGTGGTTAGTGAGAGAGAAGTCGGTGTAGTGGTCTTACACCTGCCCACTGTTAGTGGTTAGTGAGAGAGAAGTCGGTGTAGTGGTCTTACACCTGCCCTGTTAGTGGTTAGTGAGAGAGAAGTCGGTGTAGTGGTCTTACACCTGTACACTGTTAGTGGTTAGTGAGAGAGAAGTCGGTGTAGTGGTCTTACACCTGTCAATTGTTAGTGAGAGAGAAGTCGGTGTAGTGGTCTTACACCTGCCCACTGTTAGTGGTTAGTGAGAGAGAAGTCGGTGTAGTGGTCTTACACCTGCCCACTGTTAGTGGTTAGTGAGAGAGAAGTCGGTGTAGTGGTCTTACACCTGTCCACTGTTAGTGGTTAGTGAGAGAGAAGTCGGTGTAGTGGTCTTACACCTGCCCACTGTTAGTGGTTAGTGAGAGAGAAGTCGGTGTAGTGGTCTTACACCTGCCCACTGTTAGTGGTTAGTGAGAGAGAAGTCGGTGTAGTGGTCTTACACCTGCCCATTGTTAGTGAGAGAGAAGTCGGTGTAGTGGTCTTACACCTGCCCACTGTTAGTGGTTAGTGAGAGAGAAGTCGGTGTAGTGGTCTTACACCTGCCCACTGTTAGTGGTTAGTGAGAGAGAAGTCGGTGTAGTGGTCTTACACCTGCCCACTGTTAGTGGTTAGTGAGAGAGAAGTCGGTGTAGTGGTCTTACACCTGCCCACTGTTAGTGGTTAGTGAGAGAGAAGTCGGTGTAGTGGTCTTACACCTGTCCACTGTTAGTGGTTAGTGAGAGAGAAGTCGGTGTAGTGGTCTTACACCTACACCTGCCCAGTGGTTACCTGCCCATTGTTAGTGAGAGAGAAGTCGGTGTAGTGGTCTTACACCTGTCCACTGTTAGTGGTTAGTGAGAGAGAAGTCGGTGTAGTGGTCTTACACCTGTCCACTGTTAGTGGTTAGTGAGAGAGAAGTCGGTGTAGTGGTCTTACACCTGCCCACTGTTAGTGGTTAGTGAGAGAGAAGTCGGTGTAGTGGTCTTACACCTGCCCACTGTTAGTGGTTAGTGAGAGAGAAGTCGGTGTAGTGGTCTTACACCTGCCCACTGTTAGTGGTTAGTGAGAGAGAAGTCGGTGTAGTGGTCTTACACCTGGTCTTACACCTGTCCACTGTTAGTGGTTAGTGAGAGGTGGTTAGTGAGAGAGAAGTCGGTGTAGTGGTCTTACACCTGTCCACTGTTAGTGGTTAGTGAGAGAGAAGTCGGTGTAGTGGTCTTACACCTGCCCACTGTTAGTGGTTAGTGAGAGAGAAGTCGGTGTAGTGGTCTTACACCTGCCCACTGTTAGTGGTTAGTGAGAGAGAAGTCGGTGTAGTGGTCTTACACCTGCCCACTGTTAGTGGTTAGTGAGAGAGAAGTCGGTGTAGTGGTCTTACACCTGTCCCTGTTAGTGGTTAGTGAGAGAGAAGTCGGTGTAGTGGTCTTACACCTGTGTTAGTGGAGAGAGAAGTCGGTGTAGTGGTCTTACACCTGTTAGTGAGAGAGAAGTCGGTGTAGTGGTCTTACACCTGCCCACTGTTAGTGGTTAGTGAGAGAGAAGTCGGTGTAGTGGTCTTACACCTGCCCACTGTTAGTGGTTAGTGAGAGAGAAGTCGGTGTAGTGGTCTTACACCTGCCCACTGTTAGTGGTTAGTGAGAGAGAAGTCGGTGTAGTGGTCTTACACCTGCCCACTGTTAGTGGTTAGTGAGAGAGAAGTCGGTGTAGTGGTCTTACACCTGCCCACTGTTAGTGGTTAGTGGTTAGTGAGAGAGAAGTCGGTGTAGTGGTCTTACACCTGTCCCACGGTGTAGTGTTAGTGGTTAGTGAGAGAGAAGTCGGTGTAGTGGTCTTACACCTGCCCACTGTTAGTGGTTAGTGAGAGAGAAGTCGGTGTAGTGGTCTTACACCTGTCCACTGTTAGTGGTTAGTGAGAGAGAAGTCGGTGTAGTGGTCTTACACCTGCCCACTGTTAGTGGTTAGTGAGAGAGAAGTCGGTGTAGTGGTCTTACACCTGCCCACTGTTAGTGGTTAGTGAGAGAGAAGTCGGTGTAGTGGTCTTACACCTGCCCACTGTTAGTGGTTAGTGAGAGAGAAGTCGGTGTAGTGGTCTTACACCTGTCCACTGTTAGTGGTTAGTGAGAGAGAAGTCGGTGTAGTGGTCTTACACAGTCCTTACACCTGCCCACTGTTAGTGGTTAGTGAGAGAGAAGTCGGTGTAGTGGTCTTACACCTGCCCACTGTTAGTGGTTAGTGAGAGAGAAGTCGGTGTAGTGGTCTTACACCTGCCCACTGTTAGTGGTTAGTGAGAGAGAAGTCGGTGTAGTGGTCTTACACCTGCCCACTGTTAGTGGTTAGTGAGAGAGAAGTCGGTGTAGTGGTCTTACACCTGTCCACTGTTAGTGGTTAGTGAGAGAGAAGTCGGTGTAGTGGTCTTACACCTGCCCACTGTTAGTGGTTAGTGAGAGAGAAGTCGGTGTAGGTACAGTGGTGCCCACCTGCCCTGTTAGTGGTTAGTGAGAGAGAAGTCGGTGTAGTGGTCTTACACCTGTCTTACACCCACTGTTAGTGGTTAGTGAGAGAGAAGTCGGTGTAGTGGTCTTACACCTGCCCACTGTTAGTGGTTAGTGAGAGAGAAGTCGGTGTAGTGGTCTTACACCTGCCCACTGTTAGTGGTTAGTGAGAGAGAAGTCGGTGTAGTGGTCTTACACCTGCCCACTGTTAGTGGTTAGTGAGAGAGAAGTCGGTGTAGTGGTCTTACACCTGTCCACTGTTAGTGGTTAGTGAGAGAGAAGTCGGTGTAGTGGTCTTACACCTGCCCACTGTTAGTGGTTAGTGAGAGAGAAGTCGGTGTAGTGGTCTTACACCTGCCAATTGTTAGTGAGAGAGAAGTCGGTGTAGTGGTCTTACACCTGCCCACTGTTAGTGGTTAGTGAGAGAGAAGTCGGTGTAGTGGTCTTACACCTGTCCACTGTTAGTGGTTAGTGAGAGAGAAGTCGGTGTAGTGGTCTTACACCTGCCCACTGTTAGTGGTTAGTGAGAGAGAAGTCGGTGTAGTGGTCTTACACCTGCCCACTGTTAGTGGTTAGTGAGAGAGAAGTCGGTGTAGTGGTCTTACACCTGCCCACTGTTAGTGGTTAGTGAGAGAGAAGTCGGTGTAGTGGTCTTACACCTGCCCACTGTTAGTGGTTAGTGAGAGAGAAGTCGGTGTAGTGGTCTTACACCTGCCCACTGTTAGTGGTTAGTGAGAGAGAAGTCGGTGTAGTGGTCTTACACCTGCCCACTGTTAGTGGTTAGTGAGAGAGAAGTCGGTGTAGTGGTCTTACACCTGCCCACTGTTAGTGGTTAGTGAGAGAGAAGTCGGTGTAGTGGTCTTACACCTGTCCACTGTTAGTGGTTAGTGAGAGAGAAGTCGGTGTAGTGGTCTTACACCTGCCCACTGTTAGTGGTTAGTGAGAGAGAAGTCGGTGTAGTGGTCTTACACCTGCCCATTGTTAGTGAGAGAGAAGTCGGTGTAGTGGTCTTACACCTGCCCACTGTTAGTGGTTAGTGAGAGAGAAGTCGGTGTAGTGGTCTTACACCTGTCCACTGTTAGTGGTTAGTGAGAGAGAAGTCGGTGTAGTGGTCTTACACCTGCCCTGTTAGTGGTTAGTGAGAGAGAAGTCGGTGTAGTGGTCTTACACCTGCCCCTGTTAGTGGTTAGTGAGAGAGAAGTCGGTGTAGTGGTCTTACACCTGCCCATTGTTAGTGAGAGAGAAGTCGGTGTAGTGGTCTTACACCTGCCCACTGTTAGTGGTTAGTGAGAGAGAAGTCGGTGTAGTGGTCTTACACCTGTCCACTGTTAGTGGTTAGTGAGAGAGAAGTCGGTGTAGTGGTCTTACACCTGCCCACTGTTAGTGGTTAGTGAGAGAGAAGTCGGTGTAGTGGTCTTACACCTGTCCATTGTTAGTGAGAGAGAAGTCGGTGTAGTGGTCTTACACCTGCCCACTGTTAGTGGTTAGTGAGAGAGAAGTCGGTGTAGTGGTCTTACACCTGCCCACTGTTAGTGGTTAGTGAGAGAGAAGTCGGTGTAGTGGTCTTACACCTGCCCACTGTTAGTGGTTAGTGAGAGAGAAGTCGGTGTAGTGGTCTTACACCTGCCCACTGTTAGTGGTTAGTGAGAGAGAAGTCGGTGTAGTGGTCTTACACCTGTCCACTGTTAGTGGTTAGTGAGAGAGAAGTCGGTGTAGTGTTCTTACACCTGGCCATTGTTAGTGGTTAGTGAGAGAGAAGTCGGTGTAGTGGTCTTACACCTGCCCACTGTTAGTGGTTAGTGAGAGAGAAGTCGGTGTAGTGGTCTTACACCTGCCCACTGTTAGTGGTTAGTGAGAGAGAAGTCGGTGTAGTGGTCTTACACCTGCCCACTGTTAGTGGTTAGTGAGAGAGAAGTCGGTGTAGTGGTCTTACACCTGCCCACTGTTAGTGGTTAGTGAGAGAGAAGTCGGTGTAGTGGTCTTACACCTGCCCACTGTTAGTGGTTAGTGAGAGAGAAGTCGGTGTAGTGGTCTTACACCTGCCCACTGTTAGTGGTTAGTGAGAGAGAAGTCGGTGTAGTGGTCTTACACCTGTCCACTGTTAGTGGTTAGTGACTGTTAGTGGTTAGTGGGAGAGAAGTCGGTGTAGTGGTCTTACACCTGCCCACTGTTAGTGGTTAGTGAGAGAGAAGTCGGTGTAGTGGTCTTACACCTGCCCACTGTTAGTGGTTAGTGAGAGAGAAGTCGGTGTAGTGGTCTTACACCTGCCCATTGTTAGTGAGAGAGAAGTCGGTGTAGTGGTCTTACACCTGGTTAGTGAGAGAGAAGTCGGTGTAGTGGTCTTACACCTGCCCACTGTTAGTGGTTAGTGAGAGAGAAGTCGGTGTAGTGGTCTTACACCTGCCCACTGTTAGTGGTTAGTGAGAGAGAAGTCGGTGTAGTGGTCTTACACCTGCCCACTGTTAGTGGTTAGTGAGAGAGAAGTCGGTGTAGTGGTCTTACACCTGCCCATTGTTAGTGAGAGAGAAGTCGGTGTAGTGGTCTTACACCTGTCCACTGTTAGTGGTTAGTGAGAGAGAAGTCGGTGTAGTGGTCTTACACCTGCCCACTGTTAGTGGTTAGTGAGAGAGAAGTCGGTGTAGTGGTCTTACACCTGCCCACTGTTAGTGGTTAGTGAGAGAGAAGTCGGTGTAGTGGTCTTACACCTGCCCACTGTTAGTGGTTAGTGAGAGAGAAGTCGGTGTAGTGGTCTTACACCTGTCCACTGTTAGTGGTTAGTGAGAGAGAAGTCGGTGTAGTGGTCTTACACCTGCCCATGTTGTTAGTGAGAGAGAAGTCGGTGTAGTGGTCTTACACCTGCCCACTGTTAGTGGGTTAGTCGGTGTAGTGGAGAGTTAGTGAGAGAGAAGTCGGTGTAGTGGTCTTACACCTGCCCACTGTTAGTGGTTAGTGAGAGAGAAGTCGGTGTAGTGGTCTTACACCTGCCCACTGTTAGTGGTTAGTGAGAGAGAAGTCGGTGTAGTGGTCTTACACCTGCCCACTGTTAGTGGTTAGTGAGAGAGAAGTCGGTGTAGTGGTCTTACACCTGCCCACTGTTAGTGGTTAGTGAGAGAGAAGTCGGTGTAGTGGTCTTACACCTGCCCACTGTTAGTGGTTAGTGAGAGAGAAGTCGGTGTAGTGGTCTTACACCTGTCCACTGTTAGTGGTTAGTGAGAGAGAAGTCGGTGTAGTGGTCTTACACCTGCCCATTGTTAGTGGTTAGTGAGAGGTGGTTAGTGAGAGAGAAGTCGGTGTAGTGGTCTTACACCTGTCTTACACCTGCCCACTGTTAGTGGTTAGTGAGAGAGAAGTCGGTGTAGTGGTCTTACACCTGCCCACTGTTAGTGGTTAGTGAGAGAGAAGTCGGTGTAGTGGTCTTACACCTGCCCACTGTTAGTGGTTAGTGAGAGAGAAGTCGGTGTAGTGGTCTTACACCTGCCCACTGTTAGTGGTTAGTGAGAGAGAAGTCGGTGTAGTGGTCTTACACCTGTCCACTGTTAGTGGTTAGTGAGAGAGAAGTCGGTGTAGTGGTCTTACACCTGCCCACTGTTAGTGGTTAGTGAGAGAGAAGTCGGTGTAGTGGTCTTACACCTGCCCACTGTTAGTGTTAGTGAGAGAGAAGTCGGTGTAGTGGTCTTACACCTGCCCACTGTTAGTGGTTAGTGAGAGAGAAGTCGGTGTAGTGGTCTTACACCTGCCCACTGTTAGTGGTTAGTGAGAGAGAAGTCGGTGTAGTGGTCTTACACCTGCCCACTGTTAGTGGTTAGTGAGAGAGAAGTCGGTGTAGTGGTCTTACACCTGCCCACTGTTAGTGGTTAGTGAGAGAGAAGTCGGTGTAGTGGTCTTACACCTGTCCACTGTTAGTGGTTAGTGAGAGAGAAGTCGGTGTAGTGGTCTTACACCTGTCCACTGTTAGTGGTTAGTGAGAGAGAAGTCGGTGTAGTGGTCTTACACCTGCCCACTGTTAGTGGTTAGTGAGAGAGAAGTCGGTGTAGTGGTCTTACAGTGAGAGAGAAGTCGGTGTAGTGGTCTTACACCTGCCCACGGTGTTAGTGTTAGTGGTTAGTGAGAGAGAAGTCGGTGTAGTGGTCTTTACACCTGAGAAGTCACTGTTACCTGTGGTTAGTGAGAGAGAAGTCGGTGTAGTGGTCTTACACCTGTCCACTGTTAGTGGTTAGTGAGAGAGAAGTCGGTGTAGTGGTCTTACACCTGCCCGCATATTGATTAAACAACCATCGGCTTTTGGTTGCAAAACATCGAGTACGTAAGAAAATATTATGTTTTTTAATGTTACTGTCCCTGTGAAATGTTTAATTCAAAACGCTGGCAAACTCAGAATAATGGAAAATGGAAAAACTAGAGGTAACATGATGTTCCGGAAAGTGTAAACGTTATATTTCTTAATGCAGTTCAACAATTATTATTGTAACTGGATGTTTGAAAAATAAGGAAACAACCTACCTGAAAAGTGGGCAAACATCGGTCATGCGCAGAACGTATTTCCTAGTGACCTGATAACACATAGCAACGCCAATGTTATCATGCTAGCAACGGAAGTGATATCAGGCAGTGACATAATAACACTTCGAATTATCATGTAAGGGTCATCAGGTCACAGGACGCATGGCTGCATGATTAATAATACATAGAGGCTAGAGAGAGAGAGAGAGAGAGAGAGAGAGAATGTTTATGTCCTGTCCTGGATGTGTAAAACCACTAAGGTTTTGGTGCTTAATACAACGTGTTTTTATAAACTGTATACTCGTCTTTAATTCCTGCCCCGCCATTACTCGATATTCAAATGGTGTATGAATATGTGACGTTGTGTCTTTTTGAAGGGGAATGACAACGACTTTGCATGAATATCCTCACATAACAACAGACTAGTTCTTGGTATTTTTCGTTTTAAGAAGCTTTCAATGTAAAGTTGCTTTTATACCTTTTTTCTTTGATGATTGTGATTGCATACGTCAGTTCTGGAATGACACTGTGGTACGTTTGATTACATGTCAATAACAGTATTACCGTGACCTGATTAATTTACATCTAATTTACAAAGATATCAAATTTTCAAAGTATGTATGAGACAGGGAGGGAGACGCAGGCAGAGACCTGGAGAGAGAGAGAGAGAGAGAGAGAGAGAGAGAGAGAAGAGAGGAGAAGAGAGAGATGAGAGAGAGAGAGAGCAGAGAGAGAGGAGAGAGAGAGGTGAGAGAGAAGAGTGGTTATACCTAGAGCGGTGGATTTATAGACCACGAATTGGAGAGAGTAAGACCGAGATAGTAGACCGGTGGCCGGGTTACATAGAAACACCTGTTGTTAGTACCAGTACTAGTTACGTGTCATTTTGATCTTATAACTGAGAAGATGAGAGATAGAGAGAGAGAGAGAGTAGAGAGAGAGAGAGAGAGAGAGAGAGAGAGAGAGAGAGAGAGAGAGAGAGAGAGAGAGAGATAGAGAGAGAAGTTAGCGAAGAAGAGAGAGAGAGAGAGTATTGTCGTGACCTGATTAATTTACATCTAATGTACAAAGATAAAACAGTTATCAAAGTATGTGATCTAAAAAACATCACATATTGTTATTACACTGGATACGATACCTAAAGTATTATATGATAAAAATTCATAATTAGTACATTTTGTATGGTGACAAATGGCTGCATGTCTCCAGTGGAGAATTGACATGAGGTAACCTAGAAACTTGTTAAATCGATTGTTACCAACATGGGGGGGGGGGGGGGGGGGGGGGGGGGGGGGGGGGGGGGGTGTAGTTTACTGGTAAAGCGCTCGCTTGATACGCGGATAGCTTGGGATCGATTTTCTCATTGGGCGATTTCTCGTTCCAGCCAGAGCACCACGACTGGTATTTCAAAGGCCGTGGTATGTGATATCCAGTCAGTGGGATGGTGCATATAAAAGATCATTTGCTACTAATGGAAAAATGTAGCGTGTTTCCTCTCTAAGACTAATTTAGTCTAAATTGCCAAATGTTTGACATCCAAATAACAGATAATTAATAAATGTGTTCTAGAGGTGTCGTTAATTCATTTGTCAGAACATCGCTAAGTCAAACTTCTTCACCTTAAGAAATAATTGATTTATTCTTCGTATTTTAGAATTAATGAATTATATATAACTCATGAACATGCTATTCAAGATTCAAACAATGCAACAGTATTATATAAATACTTTACGAAAATAAATCGAATGATTGTGTTACATACACAAAAGACTATCTTGAAGTACGGATACTCTGTGTCTACGTTACGGTTACACTGACGAGGGGGCAGGGAGCGGGAAGAGAGAGAGAGAGAGAGAGAGAGAGAGAGAGAGAGAGAGAGAGAGAGAGAGAGAGAGAGAGAGAGAGAGAGAGAGAGAGAGAGAGAGGGAGGATATATACATATACATACATGAAGGAAACATTTTTAAGGTGCTGTTGTAGCGCACGCCTGTCCTGGGCACAACTGCCCGCCTTAGCCGGGTCCTCCGTCCAGGACAGGAAAGGGTTCGGGTGGGTGGAGGAGGGACCGCCAGGCTGGTAGGTACTGGATTCGGATCCCAGTCGAGGCATGGAATTTTTAATCCAGATACCGAATCCAAACCCTGAGTTAGTGCCCCGCAAGGCTCAATGGGTAGGTGAATACCACTTGCACCGACAAGCGATCCATAACTGGTTCAACAAAGGCCATGGTTTGTAGTATCCTTCCTGTGGGAAGCGCAAATAAAAAATCCCTTGCTGCCTGTCGTAAAAGAGTAGTCTATGTGGCGACAGCGGCTTTCCTGTAAAAAAAACAGTGTCAGAATGTTTGACATCCAATAGCCGATATAAGATAAAAAAATCAATGTGCTCTAGTGGCGTCGTTAAATAAAACAAACTTCTTATATATATATATATATATATATATATATATATATATATATATATATACACACACACACATTGAAATTCTTTAACTGTGCTCTAGTGATGTCGTTAAACAAAAAACCCTTTCCTACACGTAAAATTCATCTCTGCCTTAATATTTACTACCAGTAATATTTTTGATTCAGAATTATTGGGGTGGGGACTAGACTCCCGAACCCCCCCCCCCCCTCCCTTACTCCGCACTGCCTGTACCCACGCATTTGCCTTCCGTTATGGATGTACGTGGCATTTGCACTATAATGCAATGTAACACCTGTGTTTCGTCATCTCGACTAAACAGAACTCAGTTTAATTACAATCTGATTAACAGCCGCGTCACAGCAGTTTAACAGCACCAGCTTAGGCAGTGCAGTTGTTAAGCCGTCAGACGTAAGGCTAGTAGGTACTGGGTTCGCATCCCGGCATCGGATCCCACCCAGAGCGAGTTTTATTGACTCGATGGGTAGGTGCAATACCACTACATCAACTTCTCTCTCACTAACCACTAACAACTAACAACTAACCCAGTATGTAGCAAGGGAACTTTTACTGGTATGTGCACTTTCCCACAGACATGAAAGCACCTAAACCGGGAGCCCAGAGAGGTTTAATTAGCATCTAATTAAACCTAATGCTAATTAAACCTCTCTGGGCTCCCGGACTAACCACAACTGGAACTAACCTGCTGGCTTGGATAAACAGCCCAGATGGCTGAGGTATGTGTCCAGGACAGCGTGATTGAACCTTAATTGGATAAGTATAAATAAATGCCTGTCTGTCTCTGTCTCTCTGTCTCTCACCCATCATGCATGTCTGTCTCTGTCTCTCTGTCTCTCAGCTAGCATGCCTGTCTGTCTCTGTCTCTCTATCTCTCAGACAGGATACCTGTCTGTCTCTGTGTCTCAGAGCCAGCATGTCTGTCTGTCTCTGTCTCTCAAACAGCATTCCTGTCTGTCCTTGTCTCTCAGTCAGCATGTCTGTCTGTTTCTGTGTCTCTGTCTCTCAGCAAGCATAACTGTCTCTCTGTCTGTCTCTCAGTCAGCATACCTGTCTGTCTCTGTCTCTCAGCCAGCATGCCTGTCTGCCTCTGTCTCTCTGTCTCTCAGCAATCATACCTGTCTGTCTCTGTCTCTCAGCCAGCATACATGTCTGGCTCTGTGTCTCTGAGCCAGTATGGCTGTCTGTCTCTGTCTCTCAACCAACATAACTTTCTGTCGCTGTCTCTCTGTCTCTCAGCCGGCATACCTGTCTGTCCCTATCTCTCAGTCAGCATACCTGTCTGTCCCTGTCTCTCAGTCAGCATACCTGTCTGTCTCTGTCTCTCAGTCAGCATGTCTGTCTGTCTCTGTCTCTCAGTCAGCATGTCTGTCTGTCTCTGTCTCTCAGTCAGCATGCCTGTCTGTTTCTGTCTCTCAGCCAGCATGCCTGTCTGTCTCTTTTCCTCTGTCTCTCAGACACCATACCTGTCTGTTTCTGTCTCTGAGCCAGCATGCCTGTCTGTCTCTCAGCCAGCATGCCTGTCTGTCTCTTTTCCTCTGTCTCTCAGACAGGATACCTGTATGTATCTGTGTCTCTGAGGCAGCATGTCTGTCTGTTTCTGTCTCTCAGCCAGCATGCCTGTCTCTCTCTCTGTCTCTTAGCTAGGATACCTGTCTGACTATGTCTCTCCGTCAGCATGGCTGTCTGTCTGTCTTCTCTGTCTCTCCTCAGCCAGCATACCTGTCTGTCTCTGTCTCTCAGCCAGCATACCTGTCTGTCTCTGTCTCTCAGCCAGCATACCTGTCTGTCTCTGTCTCTCAGCCAGCATACCTGTCTGTCTCTGTCTCTCTGCCAGCATACCTGTCTGTCTCCGTCTCTCAGCCAGCGTACCCGTCTGTCCCTGTCTCTCAGCCAGCGTACCCGTCTGTCTCTGTCTCTCAGCCAGGATACCTGTCTGTCTCTGTCTATCAGCCAGCATACCTGTCTGTCTCTGTCTCTCAGCCAGCATGCCTGTCTGTCTCTGAGCCAGCATACCTGTCTGTCTCTGTCTCTCAGCCAGCATGACTCTCTGTCTCTGTCTCTCCGTCATCATGCCTGTCTGTCCCTGTCTCTCAGCCAGCGTACCCGTCTGTCTCTGTCTCTCAGCCAGGATACCTGTCTGTCTCTGTCTCTCAGCCAGCATACCTGTCTGTCTCTGTCTCTCAGCCAGCATGCCTGTCTGTCTCTCAGCCAGCATACCTGTCTGTCTCTGTCTCTCAGCCAGCATGACTTTCTGTCTCTGTTTCTCCGTCAGCATGCCTGTCAGTCCCTGTCTCTCAGTCAGCATACCTGTCTGTCTCTGTCTCTCAACCAGCATACCTGTCTGTGTCTGTTTCTCCGTCAGCATGCCTGTCTGTCTCTGTCTCTCAGCCAGGAGACCTGTCTGTCTCTGTCATTCAGCCATAATATCTCTCTGTCTCTGTCTCTCAGCCAGCATGCTGGTCTGTCTCTGTCTCTCAGCCAGCATACCTGTCTGTCTCTGTCTCTCCGTCAGCATGCCTGTCTCTCTCTGTCTCTCAGTCAGCATACCTGTCTGTCTCTGTGTCTCTGTCTCTCCGTCAGCATGCCTGTCTGTCTCTGTCTCTCTGTCTCTCAGTCAGCATACCTGTCTGTCTCTGTCTCTCAGCCAGGATACCCGTCTGTCTCTGTCTCTCAAGCAAGATACCTGTCTGTCTCTATCTCTCAGTCAGCATTACTGCCTGTCTCTGTCTCTCAGCCAGGATACCTTTCTGTCTCTGTCTCTCAGCCAGCATGTCTGTCTGTCTCTCAGACAGGATACCTGTTTGTCTCTGTCTTTCAGCCAGAATACCTGTGTGTCTCTGTCTCTCAGCCAGGGTACCTGTCTGTCTCTGTTTCTGTCTGTCTGTCTGTCTGTCTGTCTGTCTGTCTGTCTGTCTCTCTCTCTCTCTCTCTCTCTCTCTCTCTCTCTCTCTCTCTCTCTCTCTCTCTCTCTCTCTCTCTCTCTCTCTCTCTCGCTCTCTCTCTCTCTCTCTCTCTCGCGCGAAATTCATTTGTATGATCCTAACCTAAAATAAACTGAAGATTTAAAAAAAAAATCATTTTGATAAATGGAGTGACAAATATATTTATTTTATGTATTTCCTAAATAAAAATTATCATTTTTAGGTACATGGATTTGAAGGAAATTCATTATGAAATCAGTTATTAAAATATATTTCAGTTATTAAAATATATTTCAGTTATTAAAATATATTTCATATAATAAGATTTTTTTTTTTTTTAAATTTTAAAATTGTTAGCACTACTACTTACCCTAAAAAGGAAAATTCCACAAATTAAGCAATCTAAGGGATGTTTTTTTATTTCTTGTTTGTTTTCTGAAAATAATTTAACAGAAACACCCTGAACTAATTTAAGGATAATATTTAATGCAAATACCACAAGCTATTTTATTTATTTTATTAAATAACCACTAAAAACGTCTTAATTGTATGCATTTCACCAAACATTTGCAAACTATTTTTGAAAACATCACAATTAGAAAAGCGTATATATTTTGATGACAGGACTTCTATTTAATTTGTTATTCTGTTATTTTGTAAATGTTACTTGAATTATTAAAGGTAAATTTGAGGTCACTAAAGTTAAAATTTGCATATAACCATATAAAAAAGAACGTAAATTAAATAAAATATGTTTTTCTTGTTATTTTATTATTTTTATATTGAAATAAAATACATATATGCATACATATTCACATTCGCTCATGCACCTGCACGCACACACGCACGCACACACACACGCACGCGCGCACGCACACACACGCACACACGCACACGCACGCACGCGCACACACACACACACGCACACACACACACGCACACACGCACACGCACACGCACACACGCACACGCACACACACACACACACTCACGCAGACACACGCACACACACACACACACACACACACACACACACACACACGGTGGGATTGCACTGGAACGAATTTTGGTTTGGCCAATTTTAAGATATGTAGAATAATTTTTTAGTCAATCTAAATGTTGTAGCCACTTGGTATAAATTGTTTTTAGCGCAATTGGCTAATTTGACAAGGTGAGCCCTGCGTGCATACATGCATACTTACATACATGCATGCATACATGCAGAAATACATACATACA
This sequence comes from Gigantopelta aegis, assembly GCF_016097555.1. Classification (NCBI taxonomy): domain Eukaryota; kingdom Metazoa; phylum Mollusca; class Gastropoda; order Neomphalida; family Peltospiridae; genus Gigantopelta; species Gigantopelta aegis. Next base: position 22,455,290 of record NC_054704.1, read on the forward strand.
TACATACATATACATTAAAATATTTTTAAATAATTTAAAAGTAAATAAATATATGTACACTGTATGAAAATGTCAGAAGAATAACAGTGCTACTTTCTACATGCTATCTTTTCGGGCTCCTAACTGGACACCCTGACACCAAAGTGCAATCATACAGAATCACCACTTATAACCAGGACATATTTGCTGTGACATCTCGACAACACAACCTCCAAAATATTTCGAAAAAACACTTACTGGAAACGCTGAGGTCATCCAGATCACAAGCTTTGGTATGGTGTGTGCCCAAAACACACCTGGGCTGGAGACGGGGCTGGGGCTGAGGCTGGTGTTTATGGTACCAGTTGAAAAAGAAACGCACTGAATCGAATGTGACAAAACACAAGACATCTGTTTTGGCGTGAACCATAGATCTGGCAGTAGACGACATAGAACATAACATAATGTGACAGCACCAGACTAACCACACCCATCTTTGGTGTGTGGTGGACCTTAGTTTTTCAATGAGTTGAAGTTTGACTCTAGGACGATGTGGTCCATAAACCCTGGCCTAAACGTATATGTCATTGACTTGATGACTAAAGTAAATATTTGTCAACATTGAGCACCAAGTGCTGGGCATGTATGTAGCCGGTGCACGTATGAACCTATATGGCTTCATCTCACCAGAGAGAACCATATTCAGAAAACCAAGGAAGCTGTTGAAGTTGCCTGTAAGAAGAACCTGATGTGGATCCTTGCAGGGCAAACATGTTCTGAGAGTCAGCGAATCACAAGGTAGACCAGATTTAACATCAACCAAATGCCAAGCTCAGAAGATGCTGGGTATCTGCCCTCTTCAATGCACCAGCCACAGCAGTTGACCACAGAACTAATTAGGGAGAAACTAGAACATGGTACTATGATAGCTAGAATCACGCTTTTTTAAAAGCTATGGTCACAATTTAAAAATGAACAGAATCACTTCAATATGTGTCTTGTAACGTCCACTCGAAATTAGGTGATTTATAATGGGATAACAATGTGGAGCATATTTAATAGAACTTACCTAATTGAACACATAGAGATGATAACAATGTGGATATATTTAATAGAACACCTAATTCACAAGAATGGAGAGCTATTCACATACTGGGTGTCCTACATATACATGCTAGATTATGTAATACATGCACTTGGCTTTTTGTGTGCTATTCACATACTGGGTGTCCTACATATACATGCTAGATGATGTAATACATGCACTTGGCTTTTTGTGTGCTTTTCTATAGGGACCAGGGCCCCGTTTCACGAAGCGATCTTAGCGCTAAGATCATCTTAAGTACACTAGGTAACTATGCACTTAAGGTGATTGTAGTGTTAAGATCGCTTCGTGGAACGGGGACCTGGAATGTGCACCTTTATGCCATAAAAACTGTGATCTCATGGTATTTTGTATATGGTAAGATCAACTATGCCAGGTACCTATATATAGCCCGAAACTTTGGTCTGAAGACGAATAACCCAGAAATGAATCCTGATAAGAATTAAGCTTGAAACATGGGACACTTCTCAGTGCAGATGTCTAGCAAAAATCACTTTGGGTGGATCCCTGTGAACTAGAGCACTGGAGTCACAATAAAGATACCGATACTCCTGGAGGCAGAGCCTCAACGTTGGAGTTATCAAACAGTATTATTAACAGCTGAACCCAGCAGTACATCCCTAGGTTAAAAGGTAACAAATCAAACTTCCATCATGCATACTGACCAAGAATAAAAAAACCCCAGAAAGCAGTATCAGCAGTTGTTTTTGTCATCGAAGGATAAGTCCATTCACAGAAAAGTAGGACCTCATTAGCATTTCTACTGCAAAGGTAGCTCCCAGAGATATCACCACCTTTAGACTCATGAACGCATTAAAGTGTGAGAGACTAGAAAAAGACCCACCAGCAAACCTAATTCCGAAACCTGATGAAAACTAACATGATGTAGAGGTTTAGCATTATCTATAAAAAGAAGTAAAAGCAAAAGCAGATTGTTCTTTGTTTGGTAGCATCCTTGTGGTGTAACAAGGACACAAACTCTAAATGGATGGTATTTTATTTCAATCCCTTGGACCATTACCGTGATCTCTGTCCACAGCAGATTTATTAATTAGAAAGATTAACAGAACTACTTCAAACACGCATTTGCCGCCAAAGATAGGGTAAGTGCCTTGACCAGCTTCAGGGAGACCCAGGACATTTTGTTTTAGTTTGGTCAGCAATAGATTCCCCAGAGAACTAAAAGCTCCAAAGTAAAGGCATTCATATGCCTCTTCTGTGTCCTCAGTGCATCATACACTAAGGTCAGTGATCTCTGGTACATCCTGTTTTGTGTGACGAACGTTGGGGTAGACAGTCATCAGACTCCAGGTTATAGATAGTGTTTCACACCTTGATGTGAAAAATATTGATGGGAATGTCTGCAGCAACAACCGAATGTGCCAAGCCCTATTCGTAGAGGTTGGACAATTGAAAAGGAAGAAGGAGCTGATGTTATTCTAGCTTGAAACTGTCTAAAGACGAGTACACTGCCCAATTGCGTGTAGCAAATAGCCTGTCAGTAAGGTACACTGATATGTAGACACTGGACTATGGGAAAAGGACAAATGAAGATGATGGAAATGAATATGATTATCATATTTCTCCTGAACAGTTTACATTGTTTACATTCATTCATTTATACTTATTTTCGTGCTTCAATTAAGGTTCAAGCACGCTGTCCTGGGCATACATCTTAACTATTAGTTATGGTATTGTAACGGAAACTTTCGACTACGTCTCGGTTACCGTTACGGAATATTGATGTTATTTCTTCATAGCAGCGCCGCCACAGATCACAGCGGCACGTTTCTCGCCAATATTATGGTACTTTTTTTACAAGTAAAGTGCTACTTGTGTAAACAATTGACTTTCCTCCATGCTGACACGCATCAGGCACCGTAAATATGTCGTATTTTTTAGTAATCCTTTATTTTTCGTAATGTACAATGTCGTCTGGCTATTTTCGTCCCTCAGACCACCATCTTTCAACCTCTTTCTGAGAATATTCCCACAGCCTCGTTCTGGAAATACTCCCATGTCCATATTTAGAATGCTGTCAGGCATGGATGTTGCTGCAGCAATAGAAACTGTGAAGAAGAAATATGCCTTTAATTTTGACTTACGAGCAGAACAGTTTGCAATTCTAGAAGCTCTTATTTTGCTTGCAGTCTTCAATCTTCAGTATAGTGTAATAAAGTACTGTTATTACCAAAATGCCTTACTTTCAGGGAACAAAATTGGAAATTATTAGTTGGAAATATGTTTATTAATAATGAATGTTTTCCATGTTTACAAACAACATTCCATTTACCTGCATGTAATTGTCACATTTTATATTTGTGGCACATGCAACATGCTAAGTCTTAAACTGCAGTGAATAGCATATTACACACTATTACTTAACAGAAACTGAAACAAATGTTATTTATCAATGCACTCAACACATTACAGGTAAAAACATATTTAGATAGGAAACTCGTGGCAACCATTTTATATCTCTCTTAAAATGTATATATCATCATAAAGGCATGTTTCATATGTTCCAACACGTTTCAAAAGCACTATTCCACAGCCAGAATGGAACATAGCCAGTTGTATGGACAATTCTGAAATGACAAATATTGCAAATGATATTGCAATTTCATTGAAATAAAAAATAAGCACATTTTTATTTCTTTTCTAAAAAGTCGATTACTGGTAATTGACACCACATTCCCTGTAACAGTCACCTACATTGAATTAAGGCCATGATTATTCTACTTTGATACCTCGGTCACATACACGCACAGACATACTCACACACACACACACACACACACACACACACACACACACACACACACACACACAACATACACACACACACACACACACACACACACACACTACTCCAGAGCACAGCACTGAATAAATTCCGAATTAACACTATATCAATAATTTGATTATAGACTGAACAAATCAAATATCATCACCCACATTAACTGCTTTTTTATTGTCACTCTTACTTCACTTAATTTGATTAAAATGTATATTAAGTAAGAACATGTGCATATGTCTACTGCTTAAGCGCTAAGCATAACTGTCCATAGCAGGTTCTTAAGAGTTTTAAATTTTTATGGAATTCATGCAATTGCCCACAGCAATCACTAAAGTACATACATATGAATGTCTCTCTTTTTCTTCATTGTCACTTTTCAGACATCACAGACTCAGATTTGAGTATTCTGCTAACCTCACCAGAGGCTGCTTTGAGCAAAAAGTGGAAAATGATCTTAAAACAATCATTTAAGAACAGAATTTGTGTTTTAGTTTTTGATGAAGCACACTGCATTTCATCATGATAATATTTTTACTCCTTTTTCTTAGTTACAACTATAAAGAACTGAAGCATTATTTAAATACCAATACTAATTGAAACACTGTATAATGTCGAACAATGTAACACAATAAAAACCGATCAGTCCCGTAACAGTATGCAACATTCTGCATATGCAGAAATTGCTAGCTTTTGATCATAAAGTATCAAAATCATGTATAAGTTTCTGTAACAAACAAACCACATGACAACAAGTCGTTCGCCATACTTATAGGCAAGAGGTAGTTCAGTTTATAGAGCACTTGCCTGAGGTGCTTTTGTAGTATGACCAAACCTCTTTGCCTCGACTGTGGTCCGAATCCAGTACCTACCAGCCTGTATACCGATTGCCTAACCACAACGCCAATGAGGCCGAATGAAAAATTGGACAAAGACCAAAAATGAGAATAAGTAGAATCGCAGTACCCAGATGAACGTAAAAGTAATAACACACAGTACTTGTAATTAAATTGAATAATACTTGCTAATAACATTAAAATGTCATATCTATCCATGTCCATGTACAATAACGCTCAATAACACAATTAGCCAATATAAAATGGTGTCATCATATATGACGTTCCGTGATGATCTAAATTTTACATTCATGTAAGAATTGACCGAAACTATTGTTTGGTTCATGCAAGTATGATTGCATACAAATTGAGAAATTAACGAACTCCCGTTGCTACGTCTAGACCAATGTAATAGGGTTATGATGTAATGAATGTAAAGCAATTTTAATAACTATTTGTTTGCATAACGAGACATGAAACAGATGAAAATAATGACAGCAATGTTATAGCTAAATTTAACACCTACCATGGCTAACAAAATGACTATTTCAAAAAGTATTTGAAGTACAAATTCCACATTTTGATGATTGCAGAATATTTGGAACCAATTTTCAGTGTATGTGGAAATTGTCTAATTGAAGTGGACTGACCGTATGGGTTTGAACATATGCATGGGTTTGAAACATTGTTCATGTATCATTTTCTGTAACAAAAAATATAAAAAGCATGACCTGCATAAAATGCAATGATATGTGCTGTCTGGTCTGATAGTAGGTATAACTCACCACTTCCTTCTGATTGAAAGATATAGGTGCTTTTCTGTGGAGTTTAAGAATCAAAATTGCCAATAGCTCATTTTTACAAAGTCAATGTCCTTTAGCAGTGTTTATTCTTGAAAGAAATAATATTTGCTTTCTCAGATCCAAATGTGCATTTAAAAAAAAATGAATTCTATATTGCAAGTAAATTCATTCATTGTTTTCATGAAGTGTGCCACCTTTTTAACATTAATTACAAATTAAATTGAGACATATTACTTATTTTAGGGGCTTAGATTTTAGACCCGTATACAGACAGGTGTCTGTACTGCAAAGTTTTTTTGAGGTGCTAAATTTGGTATTAACAGCCACAGCTACGACACAAATACAAGAGGACATTTACCAGATATTAGGTTTTGAAAGTAGCAAAATCCAAGTAATTTGAGCATTACCTAACAGGTATTCATTTCATAGAGCAGTTTCAGTTTAAAAATTTGACTGACTCCCATATTTTTTTTTCACATGAAAATGGTGGAATGTGTTTATTTTAAAGGGCCATAGTTAAATCCATTAAAAGCAATACAACAATTTACTTGTTACTGATATTGACGCTTTAAGTATGTAATCTCAGTGAAATGGCTCAAATTTTGTATTTCATAGCCGCTAGATTTCTAAATTTCCTGAGTGGCATGACTCGGACCTCCTAGTATTTTGGCACCTCCACATAAATAAGTCCTGTATTTCATACCAGAAACATTTTGCTTAGTTAAATTATTGTTTACAATAGCAATACCACAAATGTACTCGTATATATTCAAATTGATATATCAATTGTGTGTTGTAAAATGTTAATCGGGAGCAAAAGGGTATTTGTTCATATTTATATTTCTTTTCCAAATTTGTCTTCCTACAAGAAGCATTGTGAGAATACTGCTAAAGCAATACATTTTGCTTACAGAGCCTGAAATATTTTATACATCTCCCAAGTAATGTTCATGGATCAAAAAAGTTAAAAATGGCTAAATTTCCACAAAACTTAAATTTCATCTGTAACAGTACTAGATAAACATTTGTAAGAACTTTCATATCAATATATTCAGCCATTTCAGACATAAACAACCAGAAAAACAAATGGTCACCTCCACTAACTTCAAGGGTTTTCAGTATTTAAAAAATGTATAACAGTACACGATAAAGTTAATCTTTCAATGTCACCTAAATATTTGAAGCATTGTGAAAACACATTGATGGACAAACAGAATGATGGTCATGAAACATATAGTCCCATCTTGATTTCCATATATACAACTCGTACATGTACATTGAACTTCACCTCTCCTCATCCAGCAGGCAGTCATGAAAATCACCACTGTGATATGTTATGCATATAACTTCAATGATAGCAATTGATTTCAAGTATTTGTCCATTTATAAAAGTTACATGTCGTACAGGTACTCACACTGTTTGGTAATGTCAATCATATGATCAGATTTCCTGACATGTAAACACTTCATTGGTCACAATGTGGGACACTGAACATGTAACATCTTTGTCCACAACATGTGGTGTAATAAATGATGTATTGCAAAATAAACAACAACATATCTCCCAAACATGACACTACTGACAGTAAATTAACACATGTTTTGTACTTTTTCTTACAGACCAAATATCTTCTTAGAAATCTGTGAATGCACTGAAATATTTGAAAATGAACTACAATGGTTGCTTGATAATCTGAATGAAAATTTGCAGAAAAAATCATTGTCTATGTACAGCTATAACTGCTATCACATTTATTTGTGGCTGATGACAAGTTTAATGTCACATGTTAACACCAGAAGAGTAGAGATGTTTCATGCAAGCACCGATATGACGACCAAAACTCGAATAATGGACCAGTTCAAGAAACATGATGGAAGCATTAAAGTCCTTATTTCAACAGTGGTATTTGGGATGGGTGTTGATATCCGAAATGTTGATATAGTGGTTCATTGGGGGTTACCATCAACCAGTTTAAACTACTGGCAAGAAATTGGACGTTGTGCCAGAGATGCAGTTTGCTATGCCTTCAAGCGCAGCCAGTCAAGATGTAAGGATGAATGTTTAAAAACAACTGTAAAGTTGGAAACATGCATCAGATGGCCAGTTCTAAAAAGATTTCAATTGCAAGGAAAGGAAAGCAATGAGTTAGATGCAATTAAAAATACTTCTTCTTGTAATGGTACATGTAACAAGCCTTGCAAATGTCAAAAGTGCCAATGCTGCATTGGGTGTCAAAAGATGTGCAAGTGTCATAGCCAAGTGTCTGAACCACTGAAAGCATTCATAATCTGAACATTTAATGTTAATTTTTGCTTATCAATAGCAATATAATGCATTGATTTATTAATCATCGGCTATTGCATATAAAACGTGGTAATTTTGACATATAACCTAGAGATGGAAAACGATACATTTTTCAATTATTACCAAGTGATCTTTTATATGCACCATCCCACAGATAGGATAGCCTTTCACATAGCAGTCGTTATGTACTCGATTGAAAGATATCCTAGAACAACCACACGTCAGGTGAGCACTTTACCACTGAGCTACGTTCCGCAGTAACATTCGGCAGAACGTGTGATCTCTTGTCAATACATTAAACTTATTGATGGTATCACACTTTAGCACTGAGCTACGTTCCGCAGTAACATTCGGCAGAACGTGCAATCTCTTGTCAATACATTAAACTTATCGATGGTATCACACTTTACCACTGAGCTACGTTCTGCAGTAACATTCGGCAGAACGTGTGATCTCTTGTCAATACATTCAACTTATTGATGGTATCACACTTTAGCACTGAGCTACGTTCCGCAGTAACATTCGGCAGAACGTGTGATCTCTTGTCAATACATTAAACTTATCGATGGTATCACACTTTACCACTGAGCTACGTTCCGCAGTAACATTCGGCAGAACGCCTGATCTCTTGTCAATACATTACACTTATTGATGGTATCACACATTACCACTGAGCTACGTTCCGCAGTAACATTCGGCAGAACGTGCGATCTCTTGGCAATACATTAAACTTATTGATGGTATCACACTTTAGCACTGAGCTACGTCCCGCAGTAACATTCGGCAGAACGTGCAATCTCTTGTCAATACATTCAACTTATTGATGGTATCACACTTTAGCACTGAGCTACGTTCCGCAGTAACATTCGGCAGAACGTCTGATCTCTTGTCAATACATTAAACTTATTGATTGTATCACACTTTACCACTGAGCTACGTTCCGCAGTAACATTCGGCAGCACGCCTGATCTCTTGTCAATACATTCAACTTATTGATGGTATCACACTTTAGCACTGAGCTACGTTCCGCAGTAACATTCGGCAGAACGTGCGATCTCTTGTCAATACATTAAACTTATTGATTGTATCACACTTTACCACTGAGCTACGTTCCGCAGTAACATTCGGCAGAACGTGCGATCTCTTGTCAATACATTAAACTTATTGATGGTATCACACTTTACCACTGAGCTACGTTCCGCAGTAAAATTCGGCAGCACGCCTGATCTCTTGTCAATACATTCAACTTATTGATGGTATCACACTTTACCACTGAGCTACGTTCCGCAGTAATATTCGGCAGAACGCCTGATCTCTTGTCAATACATTAAACTTATTGATGGTATCACACTTTAGCACTGAGCTACGTTCCGCAGTAATATTCGGCAGAACGCGTGATCTCTTGTCAATACATTAAACGTATTGATTGTATCACACTTTACCACTGAGCTACGTTCCGCAGTAACATTCGGCAGAACGTGTGATCTCTTGTCAATACATTAAACTTATTGATGGTATCACACTTTACCACTGAAGTACGTTCCGCAGTAACATTCGGCAGAACGTGCGATCTCTTGTCAATACATTAAACTTATTGATGGTATCACACTTTACCACTGAGCTACGTTCCGCAGTAATATTCGGCAGAACGTGTGATCTCTTGTCAATAAATTCAACTTATTGATGGTATGACACTTTACCACTGAGCTACGTTCCGCAGTAACATTCGGCAGCTCGCCTGATCTCTTGTCAATACATTAAACTTATTGATTGTATCACACTTTACCACTGAGCTACGTTCCGCAGTAATATTCGGCAGAACGCGTGATCTCTTGTCAATACATTCAACTTATTGATGGTATCACACTTTAGCACTGAGCTACGTTCCGCAGTAACATTCGGCAGAACGTGTGATCTCTTGTCAATACATTAAACTTATCGATGGTATCACACTTTACCACTGAGCTACGTTCCGCAGTAACATTCGGCAGAACGCCTGATCTCTTGTCAATACATTACACTTATTGATGGTATCACACATTACCACTGAGCTACGTTCTGTAGTAACATTCGGCAGAACGTGCGATCTCTTGGCAATACATTAAACTTATTGATGGTATCACACTTTAGCACTGAGCTACGTCCCGCAGTAACATTCGGCAGAACGTGCAATCTCTTGTCAATACATTCAACTTATTGATGGTATCACACTTTAGCACTGAGCTACGTTCCGCAGTAACATTCGGCAGAACGTCTGATCTCTTGTCAATACATTAAACTTATTGATTGTATCACACTTTACCACTGAGCTACGTTCCGCAGTAACATTCGGCAGCACGCCTGATCTCTTGTCAATACATTCAACTTATTGATGGTATCACACTTTAGCACTGAGCTACGTTCCGCAGTAACATTCGGCAGAACGTGCGATCTCTTGTCAATACATTAAACTTATTGATTGTATCACACTTTACCACTGAGCTACGTTCCGCAGTAACATTCGGCAGAACGTGCGATCTCTTGTCAATACATTAAACTTATTGATGGTATCACACTTTACCACTGAGCTACGTTCCGCAGTAAAATTCGGCAGCACGCCTGATCTCTTGTCAATACATTCAACTTATTGATGGTATCACACTTTACCACTGAGCTACGTTCCGCAGTAATATTCGGCAGAACGCCTGATCTCTTGTCAATACATTAAACTTATTGATGGTATCACACTTTAGCACTGAGCTACGTTCCGCAGTAATATTCGGCAGAACGCGTGATCTCTTGTCAATACATTAAACGTATTGATTGTATCACACTTTACCACTGAGCTACGTTCCGCAGTAACATTCGGCAGAACGTGTGATCTCTTGTCAATACATTAAACTTATTGATGGTATCACACTTTACCACTGAAGTACGTTCCGCAGTAACATTCGGCAGAACGTGCGATCTCTTGTCAATACATTAAACTTATTGATGGTATCACACTTTACCACTGAGCTACGTTCCGCAGTAATATTCGGCAGAACGTGTGATCTCTTGTCAATAAATTCAACTTATTGATGGTATGACACTTTACCACTGAGCTACGTTCCGCAGTAACATTCGGCAGCTCGCCTGATCTCTTGTCAATACATTAAACTTATTGATTGTATCACACTTTACCACTGAGCTACGTTCCGCAGTAATATTCGGCAGAACGCGTGATCTCTTGTCAATACATTAAACGTATTGATGGTATCACACTTTACCACTGAGCTACGTTCCGCAGTAACATTCGGCAGAATGCCTGATCTCTTGTCAATACATTAAACTTATTGATGGTATCACACATTACCACTGAGCTACGTTCCGCAGTAACATTCGGCAGAACGTGCAATCTCTTGTCAATACATTAAACTTATTGATTGTATCACACTTTACCACTGAGCTACGTTCTGAAACAACATTCGGCAGAACGCCTGATCTCTTGTCAATACATTAAACTTATTGATTGTATCACACTTTACCACTGAGCTACGTTCCGCAGTAACAATGGGCAGAACGTGCTATCTCTTGTCAATACATTAAACTTATTGATTGTATCACACTTTATCACTGAGCTACGTTCCGCAAGAACATTCGGCAGAACGCGTGATCTCTTGTCAATACATTAAACTTATTGATTGTATCACACTTTACCACTGAGCTACGTTCCGCAAGAACATTCGGCAGAACGTGCGATCTCTTGTCAATACATTAAACTTATTGATGGTATCACACTTTACCACTGAGCTACGTTCCGCAAGAACATTCGGCAGAACGTGCGATCTCTTGTCAATACATTAAACTTATTGATTGTATCACACTTTACCACTGAGCTACGTTCCGCAAGAACATTCGGCAGAACGCGTGATCTCTTGTCAATACATTAAACTTATTGATTGTATCACACTTTACCACTGAGCTACGTTCCGCAAGAACATTCGGCAGAACGTGCGATCTCTTGTCAATACATTAAACTTATTGATGGTATCACACTTTACCACTGAGCTACGTTCCGCAAGAACATTCGGCAAACGTGCGATCTCTTGTCAATACATTAAACTTATTGATGGTATCACACTTTACCACTGAGCTACGTTCCGCAAGAACATTCGGCAGAACGCGTGATCTCTTGTCAATACATTAAACTTATTGATTGTATCACACTTTACCACTGAGCTACGTTCCGCAAGAACATTCGGCAGAACGCGTGATCTCTTGTCAATACATTAAACTTATTGATTGTATCACACTTTACCACTGAGCTACGTTCCGCAAGAACATTCGGCAGAACGTGCGATCTCTTGTCAATACATTAAACTTATTGATGGTATCACACTTTACCACTGAGCTACGTTCCGCAAGAACATTCGGCAGAACGTGCGATCTCTTGTCAATACATTAAACTTATTGATGGTATCACACTTTACCACTGAGCTACGTTCCGCAAGAACATTCGGCAGAACGTGCGATCTCTTGTCAATACATTAAACTTATTGATTGTATCACACTTTACCACTGAGCTACGTTCTGAAACAACATTCGGCAGAACGTGTGATCGCTTGTCAATACATTAAACTTATTGATTGTATCACACTCTTTTCGGAAATCACGTTAACTTCAATGACAATCTAGTTTTATACCTTGTATTTTTACTACTTCACTTGTCTGATTTAGACTTTCACGAATGTATTTATAATCCATTATTATATGCATTAAGTCAAATCATAACAGTGTTATTTACTTTGTAAGATCGTCACACAATCTAATTGTTTTGCAAGTAATCTTTCAATTGCCTGCGTTTTGACATTTCAGTCTTAAGTCTTTCTAGCTTTGCTCTGCAGGACGTTGGCAATAACTTAGGATACAAATTCAGATTCATATCTTGTAATGAATTGTGGCATCTTCCTGGTTTGGAGATGAACATATCCTCATTCAGAAATTTCATCCTGCTTGCTAAATAACTCCTTTTTGTGTATTGTACTTCTGCACATTCCGGCTATCTGTTTTTCATATACCTCTCGTAGTATCTTGCCAACACCTACCATCTGGCTGTGTCTACCAATGGTTGCAGGTGTAATATGTCCTGCTGCCTCCTTGACACTCTCTGCAATGCACGTAACATGAAGTTAATTATTATAAAGTAACCTTTGTCTTAATATTGGACAATTTGTACATCATGTGTATCTAGTGGCAATGAGTGTTATGTGTACTAAAGGCTTAATTGACAACTTGGATTGAATTTTTGTATCAACACTTGTAAATGTTTATTGTTTTTCTGTTATTTCATGTGACATGAATAATATGTGCTGCACTTGTTTACATTTAACAAACACGATAGTGCATGTCAATTTTAGCAATTGGAAGTAATTATTGTACCTTTGTATTCTTTGTTGAAGAATTCCATCTGCAGGTCCATGGCAATGCTGTTGCCAGGACCCCCTCGAGGGTTGACCGTTCTGTTCCATGTCAGTGTAGCCTGCAGTCTTGGGTACACACCACATTTCACCGCTGTCAGCAACCTGTGGCAAACAATAAAGTACTTAGGGTGATGTCTTTCTTGAAATTGAAGGAGGTCAAACTTCCAGTGAAGAAGCATCCGTGGCCCATCATTCTCTCTTATTGCATCACGTCTCACTTTCTGGTTGAGTCCATACCACATAACCAGTATTGTGTAATGTTTTGTGTTGTCCTGTAAGTTGCTGGTTGCTGTCTTTTTATGTTCATAATGTCGTTTTTCCTGTGCTTCGTCGGCACAAACGTTACTGCAGTACCACTTTCCATCTGGAATGTCTTGTTCATCCATACCCATGCAGAATGTATGGAACCAGATGCCTCTATTACAATGTCTGTTTTCACAGTAAACCATGACTTCTTCTGGCATGTCCCGTTTACATACACAGTATGGATACGGTTGATGGAGGTCACTTGCTGTGTTTCCTAATATTGCTTGAACTGTACTCTGTGACGAGATGAAGATTAAATCAATGATTTCTGTTGCAATACTATTCACGTAGCGAATCTGATCTTGCAATGCTGTTGGGTACTGAGATGAAACTGAGTTGATATCTGGTATGTCCATAAAAAACATTGCAGCCAAAACAATATAACCATCACAGCAGAAATTCAAAAATTCCTCCGAGAAGTTGAAGGAATCCTTCACATTGCCCGATACATTGTGTTGGTTGAAATAATTCTTTAAATTGAACAGCGTTCCCTTGTCCCGGGCACTGGACCCTTTGTAAAGAACATCATAAGCATCCTGAAATGTGAAAGAAACCAATTAAGTGTTGTTACATTCAAAACCAATTAAACATCCACTTAGCTGTCACGCAATGTCCTACATGCTTTAACCCACATGAAACGCTGTCATATGTAAGGTTGATGACAGTCACTTTTCGGCCCCTTGTTTTGGCTTCATGCACAATAAATGGAACATATCCAATGGTAATTTTTAATATTATTTATTTGACAAAACATACTTTTCATTTATTTTCTCTATTGATACTTAAATTTAAAAAAATATAAATATAAATTTAAAAAAAACAAACAAAAAAACCCAAACCTGTAAACAGCATTATCTGCTTGTTATGGACATGTGACAGGGGTCAAAGTTAATAGACCAGTTTTTATTTTAATGTAGTGAAGCATTGTAATAATATGCAATAACCATAAACTAGGAACATGATTTTTCCGTAATAAGATATAGTTTTAAAGAAGGCAGTTTGTTAAGGAAGACCTGTAAACAACACCACAAGACTACATTAATTGCAATTGCTTGTTTAATAGCAGTGTTACATGTTTATCTTAATTGTAGTATAACGTTTTGTTAATTTCATAATTTAAGCATTATGTGTTGTGTTGCAATAATTATTGAACAAAAAACATGATTTAATCTACATTTACATTACATAGGTGTATTTGTTTTTGGTTGCCATATTAAGAGAATATCAATCCCCACCATTATATTGTACACATTGTACATGTACATGATATTCATTATGCATTCTGATGACGTAAAATTTAAGGTATTAAATGAACTTGTTGAAACTTTCACATTCAACAGGGTATGAATAAGAAATGACACTGCAAGCTGTAAATATGCAAATCATATATGAAATAATTACCTGCAAAAGTAAACATCTTTTATGCCACTCTTGAATATTCATCATTAAGCCCTGCAACTGATTCCAGACTGTACTACCATTGATTCTGGCACTCTGTGCATCATTCCCCCTTTCACAACTAAGCCCATCAGCATGCAAAGGAATTGTGAGTGGATCTCCAGATGGTTTAACCGGCACATATTGGTGATAATGATCCAGGATATCAATGGTGTCAGCAACTTTGCTTTCATCCTTGTCCAGGACCCCAACTGGTATCTGCATATACAAATAACAATGCATACTTCATTAAATTAACAGGGGCTGTATGTTGTTTCACAAGATCGGAGCTAAGGGATATTAACCTCAAACAAAAACGACCACTCACGATACAAAACAGAAAAATGTATTTTCTTTGGGACTACGTTGGTCAGTTTCTTGATTTTAGATGGGAAAGGATGACACAAACCATGACCTTTGTTGAACCATTTACGGATCACTGGTCAGTGCAAGTTGTTTACACCTTGTGGAGCACTCGCTCAGGGTTTGGAGTCTGTATCTGGATTAAAAATCACATGCCTCGACTGGTATCCGAAACCAATACCTACCAGCCTGTAGACCGATGGCCTAACCACAACGCCACCGAGGCCGTTAAGTAGGAATCATAATAATAGCAAAATAAAACACAAAATATGATAAATCTGAACATACATTTAATACTGAAGAGTTACCGATTACGTCCAAATGCAGTTTTTTTTTTTTTTGTACCTTAAAATCCTGACGGTGCTGATTCAAACTGCATTTTTATGTATCTTGTACATCTCTAAATGTGAGAGATATTCCTTACACAATTTGACGAGTACTGACCTTGTTTTTGTCGTATTTGCTGAATTAAACTCAGTATGCTTAAAGATGTTATCTTTTTGTTGAAGGACAGCAAATACTTGTCACAAGTTTGCTTGTTTACATTAGAATTAGCAGTTGAGTTGCATTATGTTACCTACTCATTAATTAATTAATTAATTACTCACCAGAATGCTTTTCTGAGAACTCTCTTTTGAATATCTGTGCTTGATGTGACCGGTTATTTCTTTGCTTAAATGCTGAAACATATGCATGTTCTCACAAAGAACCCGTATGACCATTGTTGTCATTTCTGCTCTCAAATCAACTTCATCCATATCGGTGGGCAAATATGAACTTAGTGGGATGTTGAGAATGTCTTGTGGCAATGGCTTGTCATTCGACAGATGCAGCGTCGGCACTCTGTCCAAAGCTGCATAACCTTGTACCATGTTGTACATCTTGTTGTTCCTGTCTCTTGTCTGATGTCTTGTTGTCACTTTTTGATTGACATTATCGAAGAACAATGAATAGGCAACTGCACCTGTAGTCCAAGAGAATGTCAACAATAGTGAAACGTATATACCAGTTATGCCATTACAAGCCATGTATCCCAGGAAAATTAATATTAAAGGCTAGTCAACACCTCATATGTATTGTAATAGAGAAAACCATGTTACATAAATTAAAAAAAAACAAATTAATATTCCACACAATTCCATTTTATGAAAATGACAAATAATTACAATTGTATGAAAACAGTCAACACATGGCTCAAGTAAACAAATAATGTCCGAGTTTGTCATCTTATAACATCTAGTAATATATTTAGTAAAGTAATATATGTATCATTCAACAAAGAATATACTGCTACATATGATCAAATGTTATAGGAATTGTATTTCATGAAGTTCCGAAAAGTTGTAAGTAAACAAACTATTCCCAAAAATATCTTAAAGGTACTTCATCTTCATTTAGAAATGTCAACATTGACGTCATATTATTTGGGAATGTTTTTAAATCAGACCATTATAATACCTTTGTAATCCTAGTTCACCGGTGTGTCACTGCCTCCAATGCCACTAGCATCTGACGAATCATTGCAAGGGGGAGAACTCTGCAGTGGTGATGCTGGTAATGAACAAGCCATCAATTCATCATTGTCATGTTGTTGGCAATTTCCCACTGTCAAGTTGATGAAAAAAAGATGGAAATAAAAAAGACAATGAGCACCTTCATGTAAATGACCATTTGTTAGAGAAAATACTACATACATGCACTACAAAAGAATTACTTATTTTTATATCTTGATACTGTTCGTGCGCACTTGTGCAATTGCAAAGCAATTTAAAAAATCTGCTTTTAAGCAGCGCCCACTAGATAAATTTACTTCCACAATTCGTTAGTTGTACCGATAACAGGAATTCAATTCTAACTTTCATATAGTTGTGCTATATTTTGTGGTAAACTATAAATGGGTAACCAGACACAATGCTTATTTCGATGCCTGTTATTGTTGTGTATTCCATAACGCATATACTAAAAACTAGTGAATTTACAAAACATTTTCTACATGGGGTAATATCCCCCTGACCCACAAAGCATTCTCCAACAAATCGGGTGATCCGTTCATGTCGAAGTATTTTGTCAACCCTCTTCACTGAAATATTGAATACCCTTTTTCTTTATTCTTATTGACGACTGTTTTCTGATATTTGGAGCATTTGTTGTACGAATAGTGAAGAAAGAAAAATTAAATTAATTCGCGAACCCAGATATCCCACCGGGATACCATATAATACTAAATTCTCAGGTGGGATACCAGATTTTGAAATGTTAGTATCCATCTGGGATACTGCCCAATTTTTTTTTATCTCGAACACTGTATATAGTTAATTTTTTAATTAATTTAACACCAGTTGTTAGTTTTAAAGAAGGCATTTTGTTAAGGAAGACCTGTAAACAAAACCACAAGACTACATTAATTGACTTGCAATTGCTTGTTTAATAGCAGTGTTACATGTTTATCTTAATTGTAGTATAATTTTGGTAATATTAGTTTTGTTAATTTCATGTGTTGTGTTGCAATAATTATTGAACACAAAATATGATTTAATCTACATTTACATTACATAGTTGTATTTGTTCTGGGGCTTTTTTCAGTTGCCATATTAAGAGAATATTAATCCCCACCATTATATTGTACACATTGTACATGATATTCATTATGCATTCTGATGACGTAAAATTTAATGCATTAAATGAACTTGTTGAAACTTTCACATTCAACAGGGTATGAATAAGTAATGACACTGCAAGCTGTAAATATGCAAATCATATATGAAATAATTACCTGCAAAAGTAGACATCTTTTATGCCACTCTTGAATATTCATCATTAAGCCCTGCAACTGATTCCAGACTGTACTACCATTGATTCTGGCACTCTGTGCATCATTCCCCCTTTCACAACTAAGCCCATCAGCATGCAGAGGAATTGTGAGTGGATCTCCAGATGGTTTAACCGGCACATACTGGTGATAATGCTCCAGGATATCAATGGTGTCAGCAACTTTGCTTTCATCCTTGTCCAGGACCCCAACTGGTATCTGCATATACAAATAACAATGCATACTTCATTAAATTAACAGGGGCTGTATGTTGTTTTACACTACAGAACCCAGTACCTACCAGCCTGTAGACCGATGGCCTAACCACAACGCCACCGAGGCCGTTAAGTAGGAAGAGTGTCAAAATTATAATAAAAGCAAAATAAAACACAAAATATGATAAATTTGAACATACATTTAATACTGAAGAGTTACCGATTACCTCCAAATGCAGTTTTTTTTTTTTGTATCTTAAAATCCTGACGGTGCTGATTCAAACTGCATTTTTATGTATCTTGTACATCTATAAATGTGAGAGATATTCCTTACACAATTTGATGAGTACTGATCTTGTTTTTGTCGTATTTGCTGAATTAAACTCAGTATGCTTAAAGATGTTATCTTTTTGATGAAGGACAGCAAATACTTGTCACAAGTTTGCTTGTTTACATTACAATTAGTAGTTGAGTTGCATTATGTTACCTACTCATTCATTAATTAATTAATTAATTACTCACCAGAATGCTTTTCTGAGAACTCTCTTTTGAATAGTTGTGCTTGATGTGACCGGTTATTTCTTTCCTTAAATGCTGAAATATATGCAAGTTCTCACAAAGGACTCGTATGACCATTGTTGTCATTTCTGCTCTCAAATCAACTTCATCCATATCGGTTGGCAAATATGAACTTAGTGGGATGTTGAGAATGTCTTGTGGCAATGGCTTGTCATCCGACAGATGCAGCGTCGGCACTCTGTCCAAAGCTGCATAACCTTGTACCATGTTGTACATCGTGTTGTTCCTGTCTCTTGTCTGATGTCTTGTTGTAACTTTTTGATTGCCATTATCGAAGCACAATGAATAGGCAACTGCACCTGTAGTCCAAGAGAATGTCAACAATAGTGAAAAATATCTATCCAGTTATGCCATTACAAGCCATGTATCCCAGGAAATTCATATTAAAGACCAGTCAACACCTCATATGTATTTTAGTAGAGAAAACCATGTAACATAAATTAAAAAACCAAATTAATATTCCACACAATTCCATTTTATGAAAATGACAAATAATTACAATTGTATGAAAACAGTCAACACATGGATCAAGCAAACAAATAATCTCTGAGTTTTTCATCTTGTAACAAATAGTAATATATTTATTAAAGTAATATGTGTATCATTCAACAAAGAATATACTGCTACATATGATCAAATGTTATAGGAATTGTATTTCCTGAAGTTCCGAAAAGTTGTAAGTAAACAAACTATTCCCAAAACTATCTTAAAGGTACATCATCTTCATTTAGAAATGTCAACATTGATGTCATATTATTTGGGAATGTTTTTAAATCAGACCATTATAATACCTTTGTAATGATTGTTCACCGGTGTGTCACTGCCTCCAATGCCACTAGGATCTGACGAATCAATGCAAGGGGGAGAACTCTGCAATGGTGATGCTGGTAATGAACAAGCCATAAATTCATCATTGTCATGCTGTTGGCAATTTTCCACTGTCATGTTGAAAAAAAGATGGAAATGAAAAAGACAATGAGCACCTTCATGTAAATGACCATTTGTTAGAGAAAATACTTCAAACATGCACTACAAAAGAATTACTTATTTTTATATCTTGATACTGTTCGTGCGCACTTGTGAAAATGCAAAGCAATTTCTAAAATCTGCATTTAAGCAGCGCCCACTAGATAAATTTACTTCCACATTTCGTTAGTTGTACCCATAACAGGAATTCAATTCTAACTTTCATATAGTTGTGGTAACCTATAGGTTACCTTGCTATATTTTGTGGTAACCTATAAATGGGTAACCAGACACAATGCTTATTTCGATGCCTGTTATTGTTGTGTATTCCATAATGCATATAATAAAAAGTAGTGAATTTACAAAACATTTTCTACATGGGGTAGTATTTTGTCAACCCTCTTCACTGAAATATTGATTGAAACATTGTTATAGTATCACAGACATAAAAGTCAAAAAGACAGTTTACCAATGTAAAGTGACAACATAAGATGTAATATTCCGTGATTGGTGGGGGAAAAATGCACTAAATTTAATATAAATTGACAAACATTACTTCAAAAGGTTTGTAGACACATATGCTAAAACATAAAAATTAAACGACATTTATTGCCATTGGCGTGAAAAAGCGCTTGAATATGGGTTTTTTCCAGATACAGTTGCAACGTTATAACACAAACTAGGAAACAATTATAAATTTTCATGCTAATCCAATACTCGTAACCCTATCCATTAATCAAATGCAAAAGAAACATGAAAATAAATCATTTTACAATATACTGAATATTACTTTAACGAAATATCCAATATTCATTACATGGATAATACATTTCTGAGTAATTGAAAATGGAGTAAACATTTGAGGATAAATTGAAATTAACATTGGTAAAAGCAATTGTCCACTAAAGTAATATTTAATTTTAAATGAAATACAATTTACTATAAATCTCCATACCCTTTTCTTTATTCTTATTGACGACTGTTTTCTGATATTTGGAGCATTTGTTGTACGAAGTGAAGAAGACTGAAATTAATAAGGAATGGCAGGCTGAAGGAAATTGCTAACTATAATACAAAACTTAAACAATTTCTTTAATCTCACCTATGATATATACATATATTAGGTATCAGTAATTATTTTCATGTCATTTCATGTTGAAATAAATATCAAACTGATGTAATATATCGTTTTTTTTTTTTTGTTATTTAAATATTGTCTGTTGTTTTCTTTCGCGTTCATGTGGGTATGAAAAGTAAAAAAATTGTAATTTAACACCATAAGAACACTTTCTTAAAGGGTTCTTTCTTTTTTTTCGTACAAAGATTGGCATAAAAGAAATAATAGACAATACTTATTATAAAATTTTACAAATACTTACTAAATATTGACATTAAAAGTTCAAATGTTCTGTTCACTTTTTTTGTTGGTTAGAACAATAGCGCTCAGCAAAAGAAATTACCATTCTAATTCAACAAAATTGCAATGAATGTAACTGAATTTTCATTATTGATTATTAAACAAACCTTTTGAGGAGTACATATCTTCTGCTTTTTATGCTGCCTTGGTGTTGGTACAGGGGATCGGAGTTTCTTACTTAAATAAGAAGCTGGAATGCCAGACTGTTTGATTTTTTCCTGTGCTTTCAATCCAATGTCTCTTGCCTTTGCCAATGGCTGAACATCCCACAAGCATGCACGGCAAAGATATCTGGTCTCCGGATCTTCAGGGGTGAGGTGCACATTGAACTCATCCTCAATTACATCTTTAATTGTCATGTCCATGCTGCTTGAAGGCACCTTGCAACCAAAACTTCTTCTCCCATAATCTTTTGATCCTCTTTTGGCAGAGAATGAATGGCCACAATTGCTACAAGATGAAGGATCTGCCATTGCTGGGCAATGAAATCTGAAAAATAACATCCATTAATTAATAATTGTGAGTCAGAATATGGTACCCATCGTTGAAAACCAATAATTACATATATAAAGGACTACTTACACCAAAAATGTATGATGTATACTGTACAGATGAACATATGCTGAAAATAAGTTATATGTTTAAAGTATAAAATGTTACTGAAAGACATGTTTCAAACTGGGAGTGAACTGAAGCCAAAAGTATCTGATTGCTGAGAGAACTGACCACAATGATAAACAATTTCAAAACATGCACAACAAGGGTGCCTTTAAAAAGAATTATAGGAGATACTAAAACAAAGTGTCTTAAGTCTGAAGGTGACAACATACCAGTTACCAAGAGACTTAGTCAAGAAGAGTTCAACGCTGTGGTACACCATTGCGACAGACAGTCATACATCGTCAAGGATGCTGCTGGAATTCCCAGTGACATCACACTTCTCCGACCGACACGGGTCTCAACTGGAGGTGTTACACAGGCAGGTGAGTTCCTGAAAGCAAAAATGGACATGAATGACTACAAAATTATACACTGTGGTATGCTTCTGAACATGTTTAATGACAGTAATGAAGACCACAGACTCGCTTCTCCAGGGTGCACTGGCAAGTACACATGCAATCCAAACACGTGTCATAAGTGGGGCCTGTGCACCCGTGCTGGGCTGAAATGTGAAAAGTGTTCACTCACAAGTAAAAAATACAAACTGTATGAAGAGACAACACCGAATATATTGAAACGTACTAGTAGCGGGCCAAAATCAGCTAAGCCAAATGTCGGTGTACATGTAGGACCACAGAGCACATCTGTCGGTATTACAGGTTTCCGGGGAATAATGCTGTGTGCTGGGGTGACACACCCAGCTACCAGCCGAATGCAGAATACTGCCAATGAAGTGGGACGAGTGACAACCACTCTCTATAAACTTGACATGTCCACATGCAGAGGAGATTCAGTACAAGTGAACATTAATAGGGGATTTTCACCTGACCATCCTATTGCAATAGGAGACTGTATGTACAACAATCCTCTTTCAAGTGGGTGTGGTTCAACCACATTTCAAATGGCTACACAAGCAACTTAAACTATGGTTAGAAATGAGACCGGCAAGTAACAGATAACAGGAGTATATACAGTGAGAGAAAATAGACTAATATTCTTCCCCGATAATACAGGTACCTGTACAGTAAATCTCTGGCTTGACAACACAATAGGAGACGAGGAACATTCTGCAGCTCAGTGTTCCATTTACTTATCATCAGATTTCTCTCCAGTAACGATTGGATTCTTCATGACTTGTGGTGATTCCCATGCTGTGTCATCCCAGAGCAGAATATCTAAAATGAAGATAAAATATGAGAGACACCAGTCATTTATTTGAATCGCAGAGGAAGTTCACAGAAAGGGTGAAGTTCAGTAACAGCATGCTCACTGGAAAAACAAAAGTGGAAAGAGACAAGGTTAAAAAGAGATTTGCTATCGACTTGAGACGGCGCTGCCACAGTGAATATACATAGGCACACAAGCAAGTTGCCGGCAACATGAACAAGTTAGTGCGCAAACTGACTTACACCATTACAAGTATACTCGATTGTGTGACTGGGAAATGTGGAGCATAATGCAGAAAAAAATTATTTTCATGATCATGGGTGAAAAAAGGGACGATCAAACATGACGTTCATGCCTACCGGTACAAAGTTAAATGTTACGGTAGATGACGAGACACTAATTAAAAAATGCATAGACATAAGACTGGGTGTAAAAGCCATTGAGAAGACTAAAATTAACACAAATCCTGAAAAGTGTGAGGGCGTCAACAAGGCATACAACAAAAGAAATGCAGAAACTGTTACATACCACAGAAATTACACCCATCACATACACAGAGGTGTGCATATGCTGAACAGTGGATTTTCAAATTCAGTCATTAAACGATATGCAGCTGTTGGAGGTGGGGTATATGACCAAAAAAAATGGTCGTATGTCACTTGAAGAGCATCAAGCGGATAGCCAGGAGACACGTGATTTGTCAACAAAAACACAAAAAATCCAAGCTATGATGGCATTTGTAAGGAAAAACTAAATAATTTGCAACTTCAACGGAAAATAACATATTCAGAAATTAATTTGGATATTGACACTACACCAAAAAACAAGAAAACTCTCAACAAACTAGTAACCGAAAAACTACAACACAACTACAGGCAATACTTTAAACAAAAATTAAAAGACTCCGAAAAACTGTTATATTATAAACACATAGTACGACCATATCAACTTGCCCTATACCTCGAAACATTAAATAATTGTAACCTAAGAAGACATGTAACTAAAATTAGAATATGTGCACACCGCCTCGAAATCGAAAGAGGCAGGTATCACAATATTCTCAGAAAAGACCGACTCTGCAAGCTTTGCAAAGAGGCAGTGGAAGATGAGGCACATTTTCTCGTGGACTGCAAACAGCTAGAAACGAACAGAAGAAAATATTTTATTACACTCGCACAAGAATTCCCAATATTCCAAACACTAAATAAATACGAAAAATGTTATTATATCATCAACTGCCCTAAAACACAACTCATTACAGTCGCACAACTCTGCTCAGATTTGGACACAGCACGAACTAGCCTTCTAACTAGACCCCCTGCCACTTAATAATATTTATTCATTTTAATTAACCAAATATTGAAGAACAGACAAAAGACAATAGAACCTGTTACACTACATGTACTTTATTAAACAAGAGTTGTAGTTTAGGTTTTTTTTTATGTTAGCGTTTAATTTTATGTACTTTATTTTTGCTGGTCAACCAGACTATGTTTTTATTATACATATATGAACATGGAAATAAAGTTATTGTATTGTATTGTATTGTATTGTATTGTATTGTATTGTTATCTGTCATGGCTGCCAAAGAACATTTTTGGAGTTGATATTTTTTAATTTGGGATTTATTCACTGAATTTGCCAAAAAAATTAAATTAAAACGTGCCAACAATATCGAGTAAGTGTTTTCAACAAAATGTGATGGAATTTTTTACAAAACACTGAGATTTTTTTTGCTACACATGGGGTATATGCCTCATCTCGTAGCGCTGAACAGAAGACTGTGTCGATGTCAGCGCTACGTTATCGTATCTAGGAAGTACCCCAGTGGTAAAGTGCTCGCTTGATGCGCGGTCGGTCTGGGATCGATCCCCGTCGGTGAGCCCATTGGGCTATTTTTTCGTTCCAGTCAGTGCACGCACCATGACTGGTACATCAAAGGCCGTGGTATGTGTTATCCTGTTTATGGGGTGATGAATATAAATATCCCTGGTTACTCCACATTCATTACAAATTCATTATTATAATATGTACTCCACATTAATTAGTATACATGTACATAATAATAATGTACACATCATATTTATACACTTCATATTCATTACAATACATATAATCTACACTCCACATGCTTTATTATACACATGATTTACACACTTTTCTTTATTATACATATAACCTACACTGCATTTATTAATATAAATGTATTCTGCATTCCACAATTATGATTATATATATGATCTACACTTCACATTCATTACTATTCATACAAAAAGGAATGTGTTGTCTAAATTATATGAATAATAATGAACGAGGAGATTATGTGTATAATAATGAATGTGGGGTGTAGATTGTAAGTATAATAATCAATGGGGTGTGCACATTATGTGTATATTATTGTCTAATACGTTGATATCCACATATGTTACTAACATGCACCAAAATTAAGTTACCTTTATTTGATCTTCATTCTTCTGTTATAAAAATCGTTGCAAGGTCGTCTAAAATTTGCTTTTCTTCCATTGTCTTTCAGATCGTCCATCTAACTTCCTTTAGTTAAAAAATCACAAATGTCGTTTAACAAACAATGGTTGTTCATGTAGGATCTTTAAGCATACAAGGTGGCACTTAACGGAGGTGGGGTGGGTGATTATACAATATGAACCTGTTTAAGACCAAGCTTTGCAATGTTATCTCCATATAATTTCTGTCATATTAATCGGAAGTAAAAGAAGCCAGTGATGGGTGAAAAGATTCTGGGATCCATACGATCACCACATATGATGAGTTATTAGTTTTATTCTGCAAATTTGCAAGGGCGGATCCAGAAGAGTTTTAGCCTTTTTGGGTCCACCCCTGATTCATATACCCAACACCCTCGTTTAGATTCGCCACTGAGATTTTTACTAAGTTTTTCAAAGTGCATTGGCTATACAAACGTCAAAAAGACTAAAAATATATAATTATGTGAGTGCTTAAAAATATATTATACCCTACGTGTAATAGGGGATGGCATATTATTCAGAGGGAGTGCATATTATACATACAATATAGACAGAGGGAGTGTATATTACACGTGTAATATGCACTTGGTAGTGCTTATTCTACGTATAATGTTGACTGCGGAGTGCAAATCCAGGGGAGTGCAACTAATATGTGACACCGGTACCGGGATGCGAACCTCTCTGATTATACATTCAGCAATTGTTTATACTTGTCAACACTTCTGTCATTGGAAATGTCAAAGGTTAAAAGAGCCACCAAGTTAATATATTTTACCATATACATGAACTTATAAAAAAGAAAGGCAAACCAGCACATTGTTTCTTCAGCTGCAACATGAGTGAGATGAGAAACACTTTCTTTGCATATGCATCAATTTATAAAAAGGAAAGAATTGTTTGTTTAAAGACACAACAGCATCTTATTTCACCAACTGCTTTGAGAAGGTCAAAGTTCAGACACAGTAGCTTTCAAGCAGACTACCAGTATTATTTTCAAAGGAAAGGAATGTTTGCTCATCGACCAATAAAAACTGAGCATATCGAACATTACAGATTTAGTGCCAAAAACATGTACATATATGTTGTTGGGTATGCAGAGTTCTTTTTTTTTCTAATTGAAAGTTCAAAGGATGAAGCATATGGTGTCCACCTTGGATTTTAAAAGAAAAGGAATGTTTTAATGACAATTCGCATAATACTTAATCAGTGGCAGGGCCATAGTTCAGAAACAGTAGCTTTGTTAACCATTCATGAAACATCCTTCTTTTAACAGAGCATAATTCATAAATATATTAAAAGGAAAGGAATCTTTGCTCAACATGGTTAGTTCTGTCATCATCTCAAACATTATGGATATTGGTAACAAAAACATGTACTTGTGTGTTTTACACTATGCCTAATTCATTTTCGCTAACTGTAAGTGTCTACAATAATTTCTCTTCCAACAACAAAATTATCACCAGAAATTACGAACAAAGAAACTAGTTTTTTGTTGATCTTTATTGCCTATAGGTGGCTAAAATTAGGTTGAATACCGTTATTACCGCTTGCAGCTATATTTTAAAGTTATTTTCATGCTTATATCAAGTCATTGTTCAAGCACTCTTTCCTAGTACACATACCTCAACTATCTGGGAACTCTGTTCAGGACAGTGGTTTAGCTGTTAGTGGTTAGTGAGAGATAAGTAGTTGTAGTGATCATACACCTACCCATTGAGCCGTTGAAACTCGCTCTGGGTTTGAATTGACATAATTAAATAGAACCAAAATATTTATTAAAAGAAGACAACTCAAATTTCGTTTTATTGAAGCATGGTTACTCGTGTAAACTTGAATACAACTGATTCATGAGAACCAGTTACCCACGTAACAATAACTGACAAATAGAGCGCTTGTCTAATTTATATAATTTTAAACAGGTGTACCTATGAAGGGAAATGAAACAAGAGAAAAACAGATAACAGTTTAAGCCATTTTAAGGAGCAAACGTTTACAACTTCAAAGGTAATTAGGACGACTTCCAAAAACTAACCTAAATATCAGTGCCTACTGAAATGAACTGAACTGTCTTCTCTTAATTTGTAAATGTCATGTGTTCCAACATAACGTTTACTGATGATTCATTTATCAGAAAGTATATGCACAGCTACCACCTGCTTTGTGATGGCTGGAAAATAAACGAAGTACTACATAATGAAGACATGCAAACGTCACAGCACATAGTCCACAACTGTACTTATACTAAGTTCATTTTCAAAGCTTCTTCAGACTTTAGGATATCGTCCATTTCGTTTCGAAACTCCCTGTAGGATGAGTAGGTGGTTGGTGTTTCCATAAGCGGTCCACAAGTGTGTGCTATGACGCGTATTTCAAAACCGTCCATTGGGCAAAATTATTTAAATGTTTTTTACACTAAGCATGTTAGATCCTATGAAGAATCTCAAAAACCGTGACAAACCTTTTTCGTCCTGAGCCTTCACATATTAAATATTGAAACCTTGTGGTTTCGTAAGGGCTTTGTATTCTCATATAATTCCCCAACAGTGATCTCATGGTCGATTTTTCGTTTATAAAAGTCAGTAATATGACATTCAAAGTTATCTTCGGGTCCTTTCATAGACGTTAATCCAGGAAAAAGCCCAACTCTTTTGCTTGCTTGAGTAAGTCTTTGGCTCCTTTTCATACAGCTACGGCGCGTTGCCGAGTACCCTCACCCTTTTGTCTACGAACGTGTTTGTAGTCCGACATATCTTCACTGTAATCCATCCAGCCCAGTTCTATACGCCTGTATTCCCGTTTTGCGTATATATTTCCAATTTTTTAATTAAATCTTGCTTCATGTTCTTCGGTTGTTGTTTTTTGTGTACCAGCAGGCGCATCTGTAGACGTTTCACCAGCTTTTTAGCATTTCA
Organism: Gigantopelta aegis; assembly: GCF_016097555.1. Taxonomy (NCBI): domain Eukaryota; kingdom Metazoa; phylum Mollusca; class Gastropoda; order Neomphalida; family Peltospiridae; genus Gigantopelta; species Gigantopelta aegis. The sequence goes on from NC_054704.1 coordinate 22,483,891, forward strand.
TTCCTTTGGGACATGTCCTTTGTAAAATGTATTCTGGCGAAATTGACTGATGCTAGTCTGTCACCATATTTAGGCAAATACTTTGCCAGATCTTCATCAGAAGTAATTGCCAGTACATTTTCATCAATCTGAATGAAAATAAATGTACACATTTATTATAAAGTAGCAGAATGGCCTATATTTGACTAGAATGCTGAACTTGTAGAGTAGTGAGTAATGCATGACAAACTCGATTAATCGAAACACCACTTATATAATGTGTTTTGTGTGTGTGTGTGTGTGTGTGTGTGTGTGTGTGTGTGTGTGTGTGTGCGTGTGCGTGTCTGTTTTGTCGTATGTGTCTATGTCACGGGGATTCTATAATTCCCGTAACTGAATAAAACACGATTATCAAAATATCTCTCCTAACTGTATATCTATTAGATCTCTCTGTAACAGGCGGTTAAACCCTAGTATGGCTCGTCTCTAGGTATGATCAGAGATACGATCTTATATAAAGTATATATTATTATAGCACGTTTAGCTCACTAGAAACACAACAAAACACAATACACTTTGGAATCTGTATTATCCTATGCTGACAAATGTACAGCCGTAGTAGTTAATTAATAACAGCAATAATAACAACCCAGAACTGATCACTTAATTAGTTAATCTCTAGGTGTTTAGTTACACAATATGCGAATCACTTCACCGTTACACCACACCCACACGTGTGATAATTGAGAAACGCTTCCAGGAGAAGTTAATTAATAAAGGAATTACAACACCATTCCTAACTGGTTAATTTTTAATTAACCCTTACTACTCGTTCAGTAACGTGTGATAATTTAGGAACGCTTCCAGGGGAACTTAATTAATAAAGGAATTACAGCTCTATTCCTAACGGGTTAATTTTTAATTAACCCTAACTACTCATTCAGTAACCTTGTAACACAGAATTAATACTGGTACCTATCACAATAAAGACAATAACCTACAGTTTACCTAGGTCCGCTAGGATGACTGGCTAAGCTTTATATTACCAAATACTCATATAATGTTAGAACAAAAAGTCTACGATTTACTTCGTCAGATGACCGAAGACACTGTCTAAAGAATATTGGTATAATACAGTATCAAAATATTTAAAGTCACATCAATCCCATCAAGGTTATACACAGAGCAGAAATGATATTTACCAAAGTCCAAACGGACTAACGTTCCCGGGAAGCTTCCTTTTCCGTTCTCCTCGATATCTCTAAAAACTAGCTATTTATTATAAAAATCAGAAAACGCCTGGGGGTACAAGGCGGTACCTCCCCTTATCATCTGATATTTCACCTCTACTAGAGTCGGTATATTTCTCTCTGATCGTCAGACTTACTGACGCCATCGTCGCCAAATCACGGTTGTAAAAACTCGCCACATGGCCTCCGCACCTGGCTGGATGTGTACGGTCGCGCGGAGATATTACGTAACAAGTTGCCCATCTGGGCTTAAGTGCAATTAAACTGCACACGGCCCTCTAACACAATTAAAAATCGCCACAGGCGAAACAAATTAAAGAGCATGTTCCGTCACAGTCTACATGCTATATAGACCAGTAAGTAATTGCAATAGATGGGTATACCCACCTGGCAACGTGTTGTCATCTCCGAGCCAATCGCGTTATGGAAATACAATATTATTACGAGGGAACGCACTATTATTATGAGGGAACACAATATTTATTATGAAGGAACATAATATGATTATGAGAGAACACAATATTATTATGAGAGAACACAATATTATTATGAGAGAACACAATATTTATTGTGAGTTAATATAATATTATTATGAGGGAACATAATGTTATTATGAGGGAACATAATATGATTATGAGGGAACATAATAAAATTAGTTTCACGTCTGTCATCTCCGGGGCTCCGTAGATTATTAATCAATGTGCTCTAGTGGTTTTGTTAAACTAAACTTCCTTAGAATAATGTTGCGGTTAAATACGTAGATGCTGACGGGGTTTTTTTCTGTAGTGTGTGTATTAGTGATTAATATGTCAAGTATTTTGTTATTAGCGAACTAGAAAAGGATACATGTAATGGTATTTAACGTCAAACATAGGGTTATTGTTGTATTAGAGCGGGAATCTAGGACTATCCGGTGGTAGGCAGCAATTCCGTATTTTCGCTATACAGTTATCTCTGACGGCAGAAAGCAAAGCTTAACCATCCACAGGTCCGTGTAGCTCTTGAACGGCAGAGTACTCGGGCTAATTAACACGTTAGTTCCCAGTGAAAATTTCCCGGTAATAAATATCGTTATAACGAGAGATAACTTTACGCGCGCGCGCACACACACACACACACACACACACACACACACACATGCTAGTCTCAGACTACCAACTGCCAGCACAAAGTTGGCCAACTCGACTGTTGCGTTCTAATTTCTCCAACTCCCGACTTAGACGGGTGCACTCATATTAACAACTAATGGGTTAGACGAGTTGTAAGAGTGCTTAGACTTGAGTGCTTTACATGTTGTTGACTGGTGTATTCTGGGCATACATTATTGCGTACAACAGATGCACCAACCAGGGTATGCTTGTGTGATGGTACCTTTAGATACATTAAATTTTGTACAACAAAGCCAACAAGAGACTACCCAAACGAGGAATGGTCATTTTATATACAGGGTTGCTTCCCTTGTGTGGAACCCATTCTCATTATCAACAATTGGTACTCTAAAATCCTAAATGTTTTCATTGATCATAATCGATACACGTTATCAAAAAGAAAGAAAGAATTGTTTTATTTAACGTCACACTCAATATATTTGATCTCCTGTTAGATGGTGTCTAATATGGAAGAAAATGTTTTATTTAACGACACACTCGACACATTTTATTTACGGTTATATGGCGTCAGACATATGGTTAAGGACCACACAGATATTGAGAGAGGAAACTCGCTGTCGCCACTTCATGGGCTACTGTTTTCGATTAGCAGCAAGGGATCTTTTATATGCACCATCCCATAGACAGTATAGCACATACTACGGCCTTTGATGTACCAGTCGTGGTGCACTGGCTGCAGATAGAAATAGCGCAATGGGCCCACTGGACTTTATTAAAGTCTAGACTTTAAGTTTTATAAGCACGGGCCCAGATATTCAGGGAAATATAACTAGTATGACCCACGTGTGTTATAATGTTTTCACGTGCATAACAAATGACGTAATTTTGTGAAGCGACGTCATAACTTAATGCGGCTTCCCCAGTGTAAACGCTTATCAAAATGACGTCATTTCGGGAAACAATGTCGTTTTGTCCTCTCTTTTTAGTTACGTTTGAAACGTTCTGACATGATCCTAGCTTGTTATTCATGAAAATAATATTTTTGACAATGTGGATAATAAAGAAATTATTACACTCGCTTGTGAATCGTACTGATTTTACGAAACTCGAGTCAGGATTCATGTATTACCCGAGCTCTCGTTCTCGCAATACAACAATCATCGTAAAATCAGTACAACACACACGCTCGTATAATAATCTCTATTTATTATGTTGATATTTTTGCTTTTTCTATTCAGTTTTGTTATATTAAGCATACATTTGGCGTTAATTTGTACTATATGTGAAGTTTTAGAAAAATATTCCACATTCTTGAAATTCCAAGCACCAAATATTCCAGTACCGTTTAGGAGCTGATGCTTTCTAGAATGTTTTAGTTCTTTCTAGAATGTTCCAGTACTTTTTAAAATGTTACAGTACTGTCTAGAATTTTCCAGTGCTTTCTAGAATGTCCTAGTGCTGCCCCCAGATGGTGTGTATATATATATATATATATATATATATATATATATATATATATATATATATATATATATATATATATACACACATATATATATTACGGTATATTCTTTCGGGCCGAAACGCGATCGGAAATCCTCGTGTGGCCAATGTACGTCACAATCAATGGGGTTTCCGTGAGCAGAACACGGGCTACGTTACTAACACTGAAGCCGTGTCAACAGTCGACGTGTACCTTACTATAGCATACCTGTCAGCTGTCACGCATTTGGCTTGAGTCTCTCACATTTGTAAGAAAGATCACGCTCTCGTGCAACGCTACTACAATCTCACGCTTTTTAAAAATAAAACTATTGTATAGGCCTAATAGTGATTTGTATTTTGGAGCTGAATGGAATTATGTGCAGGGTCTGTCTCTGTATTAGTTACCTACTAGTAGTAATACAGCATATGAAGCCTGCCCACTGTTCTATACCAACAATTACTACCGACGACCGGCTTATATAACCTAGTTTAACATTAAGTGTAATAATTTCTAAAACCTGCACTCGTTCGATTTTTAGGTATCTCCATTTTGGGCTTCAACAAACAAACAAAAACCCTGTTATACCCAGGGTGATTAGCCCCATGGATCCCTTGTTCGGGGCTTGGGACCTAGACCTGACCAAGAGCCTGCAGTCCCTGGCCCCTGACTTCTAATTTTCTAACGCCTATGAATTGCCACAGGTTGACAGCTCTGCTATAGTGGAAAGATGAAATATTACAATAACTTAATAATTGCGGCCACTATATCAGCAAACTACATCAATATATCACTATGTGTCTGACCATTGATATATTTTAGGTATTGTGTGGATTTGTTTAAATTATTTATTTAAACCATCAACACGACTATCAAATTAAAGTCTACAAAATGACGTCATTATGACGTAGATTGGCCACATTGATATTGGGCAATCGGAAATCCTCGTAACGTCTGTCGAAGCAGAACCGAGTGTAGATATACAGTTTATTAACTTGTTTGAATATTCCTACAAGCGGAGAGATTTTCCCTTACAAAGAAAACAATCTAAATTAGATATGAATCACTAATTGTTTATTTCGATAACAAATAACTAAACTATAGGCTAACAACATAATATCAATACGATAACCAAGAGAGTAACAAGCATCGCTCCCCTTAGACTTGCCCGACATCAGACATAGAAACAATCATGGCCGCCAAAGTTTGTTCGCTTCGAACGATCCAAAACGCAATTTTTAATATCATTTAAAAAAACAAATAATGAACTCGTACAAGACGTGGATATAAAACTTGTAATTTTTTTCTAATTTGGAATGGTATCAGGACTAATGGGTATGTTATATATTTTCTCTTTTACTAAGACAAAACACCAAAAATTTGCTTCTGGTCAAACTATAGTGCCGGTAATTATGCACCTGTGTACCAGTCATATATCCATTTCCGGGAAAAACCATTACCACGCTTCCAGGCCATTACTCAAGACATTTTGAGTATTGACTTCCATACAGGTGTGAAGGGACCTGGAGTGTAAATACAACTGATGTTGTCCGTCTTGACTGACGCTATGGAAACATGTTCTTAAGCTGTTATTTCCGAAACAAACATGGACTCATGGATTTTGAGAATGGGCTCATGGAAATGAGCCAATTCAGGAACAAATGAGTCCACTGGAAACAAATGGACTCATGGGAAAAAACCCTTAATGCTACCCCTGCTATATGTGCATAGGTCAACTTAGTATTTTTCAGGTGCACAATGTCTTCATCGCGAAGCTGTTTAGTTTCTGCTGATCCATTTTACCTAAAATGAACGTTCTAGAAGAAGTAGTGACATGCTTGTAATCAGTACACTTTAAACATAATCAACTCAAAAATGACATAACTGAGAACTTTGAAAGTTTCTTTTACATATGAGAGGAAAGTCGCTATCGTCACTCCATGGGCTACTCGTTTCGATTAACAGCAAGGTATTATGTATATGCATCATCCCACAGACAGAACAGTACATACCACAGCATTTTAAAAACTATTTGTGGAACACTGAAACAAGACATAGACCAATGAGCCCACGACGAGGATCGACCATAGACCGACCACGCATCAAACAAGCACTTTACCACTAAACTACGTTAATGGTCATTTGAATCGTGTTGTTCTTTGACATTATAAAAACCTAGTCGTCAACAAATTGTTAAAACAAAAATGAAACGGTCTAGAATTGATTTCGTTTACTTTCTAGAAGCTTATTTCAGTTTATAACAAATACATAATATATTTCTTACACTACATTTAGTGATTGTAATGCTGTTTGTTTTAAACTTGATTTTTTTTTTTAGAGATATCAAAGTATTTTTAATATATAGAATACTACATGGGTGGCCGTTAAATACCGTTTATCTTACAACGAGTTGTTTAAAAACGTATTCAACTCGCTTTCGCTCTTTTGATACTTTTTAAAACAACTATTTGTAAGATAAACGGTATCTAACGGACACGAATGTAGTATTCTATTTCTTACTTATCTTCGGAAAACAGTTTTAAAATAAATTTAAACGCCTTTTGAAACTAAAACCTATGTACGGCCCTAGCGGTTAAAGTTAACTTGTGCATCACAGACAAGTCAATTTCAGGTTAACTTGTACTGCATATACGTCACATCTAGTGATCAATTTCTACCGTGCTTTTCCATTGGGTTGTATGGCATTGGTGACCTGGTCATCACCTAGGTGCAGCCAGTCGTATGTCTGTAAAATGTTATCGCACGTATATGTGTTAACAAGTATGTGCTATTAAAAATAACGAATAATGTTCTTACCAATGTAAAAAAAAAAATGAATTATTTTGTAAATCAATTCATAATGTTATAGGGACAGTCCTGAGTTTGCTGCAATTTTTAAGATATTATCGACTAACAGAGACTTTTTAACGATTGTAATTACATATCAAATATATTTTTCTGCATAAAATATTAGTGGCTGTATATTAAACGTGTTTCTCATCTTTCTAATTTTTGTAATAGGTTAAATTTCATTTTATTTCCTAAAATATAATTTTTTTGCACGTATGAAAGTATTTGAAGACAAAATCCAGTTTGAGCTTCTAACAAATATTAAGACGACCAGAAACACATCGAATATACAGACACTGATATTCTAAACGAGAATATATTTAATACGTAAGTTTAATCGTAGAATAGTTTATTAGTCGGAAACATCTTACAATGCACTAAACTCAGGAATGTCCCTTTAATGATGCCTCTCAATGTCAGAATCTGAGCCACTTGTTTGGTGGGATAATTAAAAACATAAATTGAAAAGATGTACTGTATATTTTGTATGTATAACAAACTGAAAGCTGAAAATCAAAAATACTATTTTGTTAAAAATGCTACAATAGCTGTCAGTACAAAAATATAATAGAACTAAATTGCAAATTTTGGAAGAAACATTATGAGTTATTTTAAGATTGAAAGTACAATGGAATGTTGACAGAATTGTTTTTTCTTAATTTGGAGAAATCAAAACAAGAATCTAATGCGATTAAAGACATTAAAACAGTCAATGGGTTATCTAGGAAAACAAGATATATTAAACTTTACAATTTTTTTTATTCCAAATTGTATACTGAGGAAAGTGTAGATATAAAAAAAGATCTTATTAATAATTAAGTAAATGATATAGAAATTCAAAATTATTTTATATTATTTTGGGGGATGTTTTAAAATCTTTATTTCATAACACATCACTCGATATCAAAATTGTATTCTGGAAAAACCCCAGCATGAAATAGCCTCTGTTTAGTTTTTATTTTTACTTTTCACACTATTGTTCTTTCCATTATTCACTATTCTTACATTTACATTACACACTGCATGAACAGTTGTATTTATTTAGTTATATAGGCAGAATGTGTCAAGTTGGACTTTACATCTTTACGGTGAAAAAAAGTGAAAATTAGCCATCACTGAATATAAAGAGCATCATGACCTTTTCTAACTGATGCATTCATTCATTTCAACTTATTTCCATGCTTATATCCAATTAAGGTTCAAGCACACTGTCCTGTACATCACTTTAGCTATCTGGGCTGCCTGTCTAGGACAGTGGGTAAGTTGTTAGTTGTTAGTGGGAGAGACGAGGGTGTAGTGGTCTTACACCTACTTTTTGAGTCGTTAAAACTCACTCTGGGTGGGAGCCGGTACCGAGCTGCGAACCCAGTACCTACCAGCCCTATGTCCGATGGGTTATTAGTAAATATCTGCTTAAGGTTTGGGGAAAAAACAGTAAGAAAAAGTATCTGATGTTGGGCTAGTTTGGTAGAACTCGTCTCCAACTCATTTATATGACTAGAGTTATTAAATATTGTTGTACTTATCTTTAACGTACGAAATATTCTGGCAAAATGTGCTAACCTGAGACCTTTTTACTATTCCATCATTCTACGCACAAAATTAGTTGTAATCGATGTAAAAAGGCGTAGTGATTCGTTTCTAACCATATATAGCTGTTTGGCAGGAATGCTAATATGAATAACTGTTGTTATCTAGATTCGGGCATTTTCGTTTAATTCGGGCAAAAAACCAGCCTGCCTCCCTTCAAAAATGGGAGCCCGTACGCCTATGAACTTATTCGGCTACCACTTTTTAGATTACGTCGTCAAAGTTATTTAATGCTAAGATCCTTAGATGATGCTGGGTACTTTAACTGGGCTACAAACGTGAAACACATTTTATTTAATTTTGGTTTTGGTTTTGTACGTGTACGTCAGGAAGTATGTAATACTGATTTGTTTATCACACAGCATACTTCATGACAAAATACATTGATCAATAGATTGATACCTTAAATAACACTCAATAATATTAATTAAGGGCGCAATCAATTACTCCCCTAAATTGTTGTTATGGTGAGGTCTGTATCATTTTCATTTCAACTTATTCCCGTGCTTATATCAAATGCAAGGTTCGAGCACGCTGTCCTGGACACACACACACACACACACACACACACACACACACACATATCAGCTATCTGGACTGTCCGACAGTGGGTTAGGTTTTAGTGGTTAGTGGTTAGTGAGAGAGAAGAGGGTGTTGTGGTCTTACACCTACCCATTGAGTCGTCAAAACTCGTTCTGGGTGGGCTGCGAATCCAGTACCCATGTCCGATGACTTAACCACGACACCACCGAGGCCCGTGGTCTAGAGTAGGAACAGTAACACACCGTGCACAAAATAAATGCTTTAATAGTTTGATGCTTTACTAAATTTGGACAGAAAACCTAACCTAGTGAGTAACTTCTTAATTCATTGCTGGGTCACATTTATTCCCTTTTCAGTTTTCGTTTCTTTTTTTAAATTCAGTATATTTCGTTTAATATCTTTGAAATCAAATAGAACACGGACTTCTTTAGCCAAAATTAAAGAAAACAAACAGCATATAACAAAAAATATATTTTATTTATCCTAAAAAAAGAATACATGTACAACACAAAATATAAAGATATTCTTTCGAGTTTCAGTTGAGATAAAAATTCTAGAATGAAGAATTTTTAAAATAGAATAAAACGGACGATGGGTAAAGTATTAATTATACATTCAGAACAAGGACAACTAAATATAAACTACCCTCAAATATACAAGCGATACAAAAAACCAAACGACAAACCACACGCACCATATCGTGCATTTATTTATTACGTCAATATTAGTATCAAACACAATGTCACGTGTTTGTATCAAACGTAGGCTTACTCTGGTTGGTCGGATGATTTTCAGAATTTGTACCGGAATACCTGGTCTATACATGTATTTTGAAATTAGCACTGTCTGAAAGAGATAACTTACATGTTTAAAATATTGCTCACAGGGTCATACCTGTTCAAGCAGCCACCGGTCTTAAACCTTCATCTTAGTGTTTTGTCCATAAACCATGTAGTATAGAACTACCGAACCTGTATTAGACAGCTACCTGTCTTAAGCAGCCATCTTAATGTTCCATGTAATATAGAACAACCAAACCTGTATTAAACAGCTACCTGTCTTAAGCAGCCATCTTAATGTTCCATGTAATATAGAACTACCGAACCTGTATTAGACAGCTACCTGTCTTAGCAGCCATCTTAATGTTCTCCCCACAAACCAAGTCACATAGAACCCAAACTGTATTAAGCAGCCACCTATCTTAATAAACCATCTTATTGTTCTATTCACAGACCACGTATTATAGAACCAAACCTGTATTACAGAGGCACGTGTCTTAAACAGCCATCTTAATGTTCCATGTAATATAAAACCGAAACCTGTATTCAACTGCTATCTGTCTGAAGCAGCCATCTTAATGTTCCATGTAATATAAAACCGAAACCTGTATTCAACTGCTATCTGTCTGAAGCAGCCATCTTAATGTTCCATGTAATATAAAACCGAAACCTGTATTCAACTGCTATCTGTCTGACGCAGCCATCTTAATGTTCCATGTAATATAAAACCGAAACCTGTATTCAACTGCTATCTGTCTGAAGCAGCCATCTTAATGTTCCATGTAATATAAAACCGAAACCTGTATTCAACTGCTATCTGTCTGAAGCAGCCATCTTAATGTTCCATGTAATATAAAACCGAAACCTGTATTCAACTGCTATCTGTCTGAAGCAGCCATCTTAATGTTCCATGTAATATACTGCTATCTGTCTAAACCGCTAACCTGTATTCAGCTATCTGTCTGAAGCAGGCATCTTAATGTTCCATGCAATATAAAACCGAAACCTGTATTCAACTGCTATCTGTATGAAGCAGCCATCTTAATGTTCCATGTAATATAAAACCGAAACCTGTATTCAACTGCTGTCTGTCTGAAGCAGCCATCTTAATGTTCCATGTAATATAAAACCGAAACCTGTATTCAACTGCTATCTGTCTGAAGCAGCCATCTTAATGTTCCATGTAATATAAAACCGAAACCTGTATTCAACTGCTATCTGTCTGAAGCAGCCAATGTTCCATGTAATATAAAACCGAAACCTGTATTCAACTGCTATCTGTCTGACGCAGCCATCTTAAGTTCCATGTAATATAAAACCGAAACCTGTATTCAACTGCTATCTGTCTGAAGCAGCCATCTTAATTGTCCATGTAATATAAAACCGAAACCTGTATTCAACTGCTATCTGTCTGAAGCAGCCATCTTAATGTTCCATGTAATATAAAACCGAACCTGTATTCAACTGCTATCTGTCTGAAGCGGCCATCTTACTCTTAGTGTTCTTACCACAAATCATATAACATAGAATAACTGAACCTGTATTAATCAGCTACCTGTCTTAAGCAGCCAGCGACTGTGGCGTTCTCCTGAAATCATCCAGTATTGTAATACCGGACCTGTATCACCCAGCCACCTGTACTAGGGATCCATCTTAGTGTCCTCCCCAAAACCATGAATATTCGAATGAGTTGTAGGCGTGTGGAAACGAAGCATCTCAGCTCTTCTGACTACCACATCAATGATGACTGACTGATGACATTTTGTATAGTTCTATGTTATTAGTTAAACGCCAGCCTATGGCGCTTTAGCTTTAAAAACAAACAAATAAACAAAAACAAAACAAAAACATAAAAACAGTAAACTCTGCTGCCACATATATTTTATCTTGGTATATATTATTTGTATTTATATTACGAACGATTGGAAACTTATGACACGCTAAATGCTATGATGCAACATTGCGCTTAATAATAAACACTAAGAACATATGCTTATCGCTTCTTATGTTACATTATAATTGTACATTATATACTCAACAAAATTAATTAACGGACAGTAGTTATTTTTGGCAGTTTTCTGTATAAATGATACACAATATGTTTGTTTTTAGTTTTACGAATCATGCATCACTGGTCAAAATTTACTCACACAATACCTAGTAATCATCTGCGATAAAAAAAAAAAAAACTTGGTAACAAAACATAACACTAACTAAAACTACTGGCTCTTAATTAATTTTGTTGTGTACAATATTTTTTTTAATCCAAAACCTACGAAGTAATCTAAGGAATATTCCGGAATTGATCACATGGGAAGGATGAAAGGTACATGTCATTTTGTCACTTTGTACAATAATTCCTCATATACTGTTTGTTTTGTTTCTTGGGTTTGTGTGTGTGTGTGTGTGTGTGTGTGTGTTTAGTTTTTGTGTAGGGGTTTGGGGGTGAGGGGTTGGGGAGTTTTTTGGGGGGAGATTCTGAGTGTTTTGTTTTTGTTGTGTGTTTTTTTTGGGGGGGAAGAGGTGTTGTTTTTGTTTGTTGTTTTGTTATGTTGTTATTTTATTTGTTGTTGTTGTGGGGGATGTTGGGGTTTTGTAAGGGGGGGTGGGGGTGTCAAAATAATTTGTATGTTTTTATCGAAAACATTTCCTGGAAACAGACTTCAGTTAGGCATGTGTATTGTCTGGTTATGGCAGGGGTCTGTGGTTAGTGGTTGGTGAAGGAGAACTCGAAGAAGTAACACCTCCCCATTGAGCTGTTAAAACCGTTTTTCAAGAGGACACGATGGAATGTTTTAAAATTAAAAATCCCAAACATAATTAATGCTGTTTTCTTGGTGGTGGGTAGTGGACACATATACTTTCAACCCTTCTTTTATTGTCATTTTCAGAACATTCGTAAGTGAAACGCGCACCCACGCATGCAGACGCACGGACACACCCATACAGACATACGTACAGAGAGACGCACATACATAGAAAGACCGAAAATAATATTATGTCTTGCTAACAAGTAACAACGACTAGGTGTATAAGTTATAACATGGTATTGGAACATGTAAATTAGAACTGTGCATAGCTTAGTAAGAGTAAATACGTGCTACTTTTCTTGTAATATTATTATTATTTTATTATTATTATTATTGAAGTGTCATGATAACAAGTAATTACTTTAAAAATAAAATAAAAATTAATGACATGACATTATAATATAATATTAAAACCTATTGTGTCATGGTTTCCTTATACATATTAACACCGTTGGACGTTACTCTTCACTTCAATACAACCATGTAAACCGCATAAATGAACAATATTAACTAAGCTTTGTAAGCAAGAGTATTAATGTACAGCGGTGGAGTGAGGGTTTTATATTTTATTATTATTAAACCGTTTCTTTAAAAACATTTGTATTTCTGTAAACCAACAATGGCAAATACATGTATCTTTTTCTCTCTGCAAATATTGGGCTCTCGTAGCAAAATAAGAACTAAATTAGCTCGTTACACGTCCATTACAATACTTGAAACATTATACATATTTTGCTTGTCAATACATCATTACTGGTGAAATGTAATCAATTAGTGGTGACATGTAATCGATTTAAAATTGGGTGTTAACAGATCTAATCACTGTATTAATTGACATAACTATGAAACCGCCCACAAAAAAAAATGCACAAATGTATGTCAACCAATTTCATTCACGGGATTTTAGGAATATCTGTTTTTTTCCCAGCAAAATTGTCCTTGATATATGAGTAAATCTACTCACCGGTAATACACTAAAAACAAGTGAAAATGTTAAAAGTGAAAGAACCTAGTTTCTAAACACTACGATGTATTTTTCACTATTAGAGCCGGGTTTGTTTTAGTGTTTTGGGTTTTTTTTTTAAATCATTTAAATGAGAAGTTACATGCATTTCATTGTTTAGACTATCCATGTTCGTACATCTGTCCATCCTGGTGTCTGTAATACCCCGAAATGCATTATTCATACTTCATACAAAGGCACCTTTTAGAAGTAGGCACGGCGGAAGCAAATAGACACTGGTGTGTGTGTCGGGGGGGGGGGGGGGGGGGGGGGGGGGAGGACTGAGATCCAGGGTGAAAAGCAAAGTTTCTAAGGGGTTCGGGGTTATGCTCCCCGTAAAATTTTGAAACCTAGATGTCCTGAAATACAATTTCCCCTGCATTCTACAAGTAAATTTCATCTCTTCCTTAAGATTTACTATCAATATTTTTTATTCAGAATTATTGAAGGGGAGGGGGGGGGGGGGGGGGGGGGGCTAGAGCTAATTTTGTCGTGACAGTTGGTAGACTGAGACTAGCATTAAACATCTATTGTATACGGGTAGGCAGAATTAAAATGTTTCCCAATTCAGCCGTTTTAAAAACTTTATACCTTAAATACTTACAGCACTAGGGCAATGTGATTAAAATCAGCTCCACTGGTCTGTAACTAGACTAGTATCACATTTTACCTGACTTTTTCAAAACTTAAACGAAAAATCAGGGGAAGTGATATTTAATGAAAAGTAGGTTACAGACTTGAATAAAGTATTTCAGATTGTATGTACATGAGGCTTTTACCCACAGCTTGGTTGCCGGTAGAATGAGTATGGGAAATGCATTAAAAATCCAAGATAGTTTGTCTTTTTATTCTGACTAACAAGGGCACCTGTGTTGAACCCCAACTGCCCAAGATGTACCAATTGTGACATTTTGGGCCGCTCACCGGCCCAAATTGGGACATTTTGGGCTTCAACACACCTTCCTAAAAACTGCATGGTGCATGTGAAACTCCTTTTTTATGTTAACACTTTTCACGTTTGATTAGGGTTGGGAGGGTATACATTTTACAATCTGGCTTTGGATAGCCATGCCACCAAGACGTAAATTGAGCATTCTGGACTGTGGTCGAGCCCTGTCATGTCTGAATGATAACATAGCCATGAGACGAGTAGCGAGATGCCTGCAAGTGAGCCATTCCGTCACCCATTAACTGCAATAGCGTTTCCATGCCACTGGCAGAGCGAATGGGCTACTCCTCTCAGACGCAGTGTCCATGTGACCCATAACTTGTTGTGACTAGTATAATACTACTACTGGTAGACCTGCCGAGCTGATTTCAATCAGATTGATCACTAGGGTGTAGTAAAATACCGCCCAAACACACGCCTCCAACCTCTCCACATCCAAACACACGCCTCCAACCTCTCCACATCCAAACACAACACCAAACTATACAAACTGAAATGGGTAAACACCGAACGTTTCTAACTGTTTTAACACTAATTATGACACTATGTTAATCCTCTTTTTTACCAAAAACCGGGGTTATGCCGTTAATGTAATGGTTGCCGTTGGTTACATGGTGTTTCTTGATTTGTGTGTGTTTAGTGGGTCTCCTTTGAATGTAGGCCTTCTGGTAAAAGTTTATGAAAAGCAGCATGATGGACGAGGCATACACGATGACCACTTTGTTGAAGATCTTGGGGAAATTGCAGTCAGATATAATGTTGATGAAGGAATGGCTGACCATGATGACAAACTGAGTCTGAAAAATAAAGTAGGGCATACATAAAAATACAACCAGTGACATACATAACGGGGTGAGGGTAAGGGCAGTTGTGCCTATACCCTACCCCCCCCCCCCCAAAAAAAAAACACCAACAAACTAAACCAAAACATACAAAAAACACCAAAAAAACCCACAAACAACAACCAACCCCCCCCCCCCCCCACAACTAAATATTACCATGTTTAATTTAAAAGTACCCTTTTGTATAAAATAAAATAAATAAAATAAAATAATAAAATATAATTACATTAAAATAAACTTCTCCATTTGCCGTTGTGCCCATGGTGTATCCTCAAATTTGCTATTGTGCCCTCTCGACACCATGCCCCCCCCCCCCCCCCCAACAATAATTGCAGTGTCCCTCTAACAAGGAATTTCGACGCCTGCGAATTGGTCGTTACATACCAATTGAAACATTGTTAAATATCTCTTCCACCATAGATATTTCTGCATGTGAGGTCCTATAGCCGACATTCCATAGTATGTGTACATAACCACATGTACCAGGGAGTTGATCATTGGATGAAGAAAACCTGAAACACAGCACAAAGGTAATACACTTTAATACAGTACACCGAACTATGTAAATCAAAATGTGTTAAAGTGACAGACCCTAGGGTTTTCAACACTACGGCGTATTTTTCATTATTAAAGCCGGTTTTTGATAACTGCAATATTGTTTAGATTATCCATTTCCATACATTCGAAATGTTTTTGGTCATCCTGGTATTTCTAATACCATAAAATGAAATTTTCATATTTTTGAAAACGGACGTATCTCTACGAAGTAACAGTTATAGAGACGAGATCTAGTCTATTTTTAAAGGTATTCCCCCATTTCCACGTCACAAATTTGTTTCACTCTATTGTAACATCATCCAGATGTGTTACAGGTTTGCGAAATAACCACACTTAGTGTCCATAATGAAAAAAAATAAAGTCTGATTAAAACCTCAAAATATGTTCAACCTTTTTATCAGTATACTATTTACATCACCAGAAGACTGAACATAAAACCCAGTTGCGATAAGTTCAATTATAATACATGTATAATGTTAGTCTCAAACTGTCAACTGTCACGACGATGTTGGCAAACTCGACGGGTGCGTTGTAATTTCTGATACTCCCGATTTACGTCGGTGCGCTCAAATTAACAACGAATGTGTTATACGATGAGAATCGAGTTGTAAGAGCTCTCATACTAGCAACTGGACAGTCGTAGAAGTCGTGAGAGCAGAAAGTAGGCCAACTTTGTCGTGGCAGTTGGTAGTCTAAGAATAGCATTAAATCACTGTTAATTGTTTTGCTTGAAAATCTTAATTATAATAATACAGCGACTAACTGTTTCCTCCTGGAACAAACTTCATCCCAAGCCAGGTGGCTATAACCATTGTGGCATGATGGTAAACGTGGAGGAAGGTAATCTGGGAATTCTTTTTACGCAAAACGAAAAATATCTGAAATGAATCATATCATGTTGTAATACTGGTTCACTGAAATTCGTTATTATTAGAATAAATCGACGACCTATCGATAATCTAAGCAACTGTATACCTGTTATTTAGGTAATACTTTTTTCAATAAAAGAACATTTTAAAGGTACATAGACCTTTAGAATACTGTGAAATCCTTACATTTTCGTTGTTTTGCTAAAATACACATTTTGTTGTGTGCCTAAATGCGTGGATGAAAAAGTTAGCATCATGAATTCGTATCATAGGTATATGTGTATTATTTTCCTTGTGTTCTTAAATCCGTTGACTGTACTATACAAAAATTAAATAACCACAAATAATGGTTATTTAACAGTACGCGGTACTTATGGTTTAAAGATATATATATATTTTTTTTTTGCTTAGGATGTTCAGAGAGAGAGAGAGAGAGAGAGAGAGAGAGAGAGAGAGAGAGAGAGAGAGAGAGAGAGAGAGAGAGAGAGAGAGAGAGAGAGAGAGAGAGAGAGATTGTATGGCATTGTGTGTACGTGATATTAGCATGTTACAAACATTCAGTAAAAATTAATTATATAAATTGTGTTTTACCTTTGCTTATGTTGTATCTCGTGTGTTGTTTTGCATTGTTAATACTAACAAAATAAGAATGCATTACTTGGGGATACGTACCGTGTCTAGTAATTCTATAAGTTTTAAAAAGAAGAAACACCAGCCGATGCGTATTCCCTGAAAATAATTACAAATGTGTTTTTCAAATACATGTATTTGTTTTATATACTGAAAAAATTCAGAATGCAATGTCTTCGCTATAATGTAATTACTGTATCATTGATATTTATAGCAAAGCCACTGACCCGAGTTACTAGGCAGTGTAAGATATATTTGGCTATGACCGATTTGTTGGGGTGGGTGGGGTTTTTTTTTCTTCTGTTGCGTTTTCGGGGGGGGGGGGGGGGGGGTGGGGGGTTGAGGGGGGTAACCATTAAATTACACATTACTTTCTAGGTATCGCTTAAATTATCAATCTGGACAAATCAAATATGCTGCTGGTCGTTCTTGAATTTATGTTATGCAAAACAAAAAACATACACGTCTTCTTCATTCCTCATTCAACTCAAACTATGTTTAATCAGATAGGTACTGCTATGTCCATTATTTCTTTATATTTGCTGTCAACAGTAAACTCTGCTAACACTTTTGCTGACTGTATTACACTGAGTGATGGACTGGTCGGCTAGATTCATGTTTCTTCTTGACAATAAGATTGATGCTGCTAGTTTGACCGTGCGCTGACATTGATGGAACACGCGAGTGTGTGTCACATACCAAGCTTGGTCTTCTTACACAATATTCTCTGGTAAAGGTCAAACCACTATATGTACTAGTCCTCGACATGGGGAAAACATGTTTCTCACCCACGTGCCTTCAGGTATCACACCACTGTTGATGGCTAATCAGCGGTACGAACTAAAAGGAGCGCCACCCACCCACCCCATTTTAGATCTGATTTGTCCGCAATGTTGAAGGTGGAGAGTAACCGCAGTGGTAGATCTTGGGGATGGGGTCAAGATCCCGGGCCCTCCTAAATTTTGCGACAGTTTTTTTTTTCACTTTGGAGAATCCGAGGAATCCCTTCGGCGACCGCTGTATATAATTGTGGTGTAAACACAGCGTCGGTTTCCGAATTCCAGCTCATGAAGTATGTTGCTTCATAGCTGCTTGTATACTGAAGTTTTATGAGAGTTGCTTCGCATTTCAGGACCTTCAGAACCAAAGAGTATTAAAATTTAAAACTCCATGAGGGAAATTTTTAATATATTTTTTGTAAAATGTCGTCGTATACTTTTTCCGCTATTCAACTTCAAAAAGCTATGCGTTTTTTGTTTTTATTACCTAATTTTTAATTACCTAATATATATATATATATATATATATATACACACACACACACGTATATATATATATATATTCTTTTTTTTCCCTCCCCCCCCCCCCACCCCTCTCCCCCCCATTTTTGGGTTTTTTATTGGTACGAACAAAATTATTGGGAGGTCCATCCAGTTCGGGCTACTACAAATAACAGTACGACCAGAACCATCATGTTTCTAGACACACTGACATTCCAAGAAAGAAAGTTTATTTAATGTGTAATTATGCTTGTCAAGATGGAATCTGTTAGACAAAAACCTGTTACATCGCAGTGGTCGAAATACTGCCATTCCGATTGGTCTTTGCCGGTCAACATCACCACAGACCGGGAGATATTTGTGCCTGTCATCTCGTTGGACCGGCAATTATTTTACTTTTATACTTTATGATCATGATTCGGTCCGGTAGAATTCTTAGTTTACTGGACCGAAGGCCCGGCAGAAGACATTTCTGCTAATTTCGAAATCTGCAATGGCAGAAGACTCATGACAATATCTTTAAGGCAGCAGGATGGTTGATGTGTCTATGGAAACGATGTAGTGTTGAGAGAATACAGATTAATAATAATTTATTCCCCGTAAACATACAGTTCATAGGCACGCATACATTATTCATAACATAAATATATATCACATAATTAAGACTTACGTGCCACCCAGACCGACTGTCGGAGTAGTCGACTTCCTGACAAAAAGGGCTATACTTTTCTTTAACTATTATCATCACCGTCTGAAACAAAAAGTAAACGAAAATTACCCATCACTGGTATTTTAAAATAAGCGTCAAAATATTACCCAAATATCAGAGAAATATCACGTTTAAGCATTGAGCTTGAGAAACAAAATCATCCAACTGCTTAAGAGAAATAAAACCAAGAAATAATTTTCGTAATTCACACACACACACACACACACACACACACACTATACACACACACACACACTATATATATATATATATTAGGAAACGATTCGACAGGACTTTAACGGATTTGGAAATGAAAATAATCAAATTATAACATTAATTACTAATGCAAAATATTAGATAATATTTGTTTGTTTGTCGTCGAATAGTGACGATAGGCAAAATATATCTAAGAATGACATAAAACGGAAACAAATTAATGTGGATGATTTACTATAAATTCTTAAATTATAATATACTTCAAATTACAAATTTAACTCTTCTTTTTAAAAATAAAATTACTCACATCCAAGAAGACAACGCCTGATAAGAAAACCATAAGAAAATTGTAGACTATTAATAAATTCGTCAATTTGACTGGCTTTTTGTGTTCCATCCATTTTGGACCCAGGGTTACTAAGACAACATAGAGCGCCACTATGGACAGCATGGGCACTGGACTTCCGGATAAAGGAAGCACCTGCACACGAGGGTCTATAAATATAAAATTAAATAAACACTTACAAAAAAGACACAAACAATTTTACAAAAATGTTAGGATTGGATGTTTTTGCAGAGGCTCTGTATAAATATTATTATGTAAAACGTACAAATAAACAAACAAACAGTAAGTTTTGCCAAACAGGTATCATGGAACTTAACATTCTGTTCTGTAATGCCCATTGGGCTATTTCTAGTTTTAGCCAGTTCACCATGACAGGTATATCAAAGGCCGTGGTATGTGCTATTCTGTCTGTGGGATGGTGCATATAAAAGATCCTTTGCTCCAAATGGAAACATGTAGCGGGTTTCCTCTCTAAGAATATATGTTAAAATGGCCAAATGTTTGAGAGGCTTTATGGATACCATAATCAATTTTAAAAGGTTAATTTAAAATGAACAGAACTGTTGGAAATGCTGATTCAAATAGACTTACCAGCCTGAGCCAGTACATCGTGGTACCAATCTTGCAACCTATACATCATCTTAAACGTCTTGGCCACTGAGAAAAAAGAAAATACAAACTACTTTGTTATGCTGAATAACACTAAATCTGTTGTCTCCGTGTCTGCACAAATAGTTTCACATGTTACTTACAGTGCCGGATTTATAAGAGGGCAATTGCCCCGACCCCCCCCCCCCCCCCCTTTCCGCCAGTCTTTTGGAAATGGACTATTATTATAATACCCGTTACGTGAATTCCTGATACCAATTTCTCAATCACCTGTTTCACGGTAATTTATCCGTTAGCAGTTACAATTCTATCAAAATATTTCCGAAATAGTTTTTTATATAGATGTGATTTTACATACACAGTTTTGAATACGGTGAACACTGACTATTAAATATTAGTTGAATACTGCTTAAGCCAGGCAACGTAAAATCAAGCCAGGCAGGATAGAATCAAGCTACACAAGGTAAAACCAAGCCAGACAAGGTCAAATCAAGCTAGGCAAGGTCAGATCAAGCCAGGCAAGGCAAAATCAAGGCAGACAAGGTCAGATCAAGCCAGGCAAGGTCAGATAAAGACATGCAATGCAAAACCAAGCCATGCAAGGTCAAATCAAGCAAGGCAAGGTCAAATCAAACCAGGTAATGTCAAATCAAGCCAGGAAGGTGAAATCAAGTCAGGCAAAGTAAAATAAAAAAAAGACAAGGTCAAATCAAACCAGGCAAGGTCAAATCAAGCCAGGGTCAAGGTCAAATCAAGCCAGGCAAGGTCAAATCAAGCCAGTCAAGGTCAAATCAAACCAGGCAAGGCAAAACGAAGCCAGGCAGGGCACTAGAAAGACAAAACAATTCTAAAACCCAGAAGATCTAACTGTAATTAAATGTTGCCAATAAATTAGGGCTGTACCTAGCTGGGGAGAGGAAGATAAAATCGTTATTCTGTGATTAGTGGATGTTCAAAAACGTTGTTAACTTATTGTACAGATATTCAAATAAGGCCTTTTTTTTGTAAAGGTGGGAATGACGACCCTACTTTATAAAGACCGTATTTAGTGGGAGTAGAAGATCAAAAAAGATTTTTCTCTAAATACGAAAAAGTGTTTTAAAGTGTCATTTTTATCCAGGCCGTATTTAGTGGGGGTAGAAGATATTTATATTTCTTCTCTAAATACGAAAAAGTGTTTTAAAGTGTGATCTTTATCCAGCTATAGACAACTGTGTTTCTATGAACTGATTGGGGCTTTTTTAAGGTAGGGTTTTTTTGTTGTTGTTGTTGGGTTTTTTTTGTTGGTTTTTTGCTGTCCCATCTTAGTTAATTCAAACAAGCATTGAGGGTACTGCTAAAACAAAACATGTCCCCTGCCATGCTATAACTCTGTCAAAAATGGGCAAATCCCTATGAAACTCAAAGTTGATCTGTAACTCTACATGAAAAAGCAATACACAAAAGTTAGCTCAGTAAATAAGGCCTTGTTAAAAAAAACAAATAACAAAATAAAACATATTTTGGAAACAAATTTAAAATTAAAACTATATGGAAGAAACAGACGGACAGCCAGACGGACGGGCATGAAACCCTTTCGGATGGACCGGTAGGGGACTAATATTAATCAGAGCTCTGTATAATTCTTAAAGAAAGTCCATCTTTGTTTCGTTTTCCAAACTATGCACCTTGTCCTGTTGCCACCCTGGGGTTAAGTTATTGCTATGAACATATGTATGTGCGGTTTGTCGTGTCGTACAGTGTAGATGTAGGCTAGACTATCACGAGGAAACACCACAGGGCAGAAAGCGGGCGTAAATATGTTCAACGCTGTTTGAGGTCAAAATTATCCTTGGTGAAAGAAGAAAGAAAATTCAAATTTGATTGTGCATGTTAAAACCAGATCTGTGCATGTTAAAACCAGATCTCTCCCTGCACGCTGTGCATTCAGCACCTGCTGTTTGTGGACAGCATTGTCTGTATGGCGGGTGTCACGGGGATCCTATAATACCCGTAACTGAATGAAACACGATTATCCAAATATCTCTCCTAACTGTATAGCTATTAGATCTCTCTGTATCGAGTAGTATTTACCCGAGTGGCTCGTCTAGGTATGATCAGAGATAAGATCTTATATAAAGTATATGTAATATAGCACGTTTAGTTCACTAGAAAACACAACAAAAACACAATACACTTTGGAATCTGTATTAACCTACGCTGACAAATGTACTGCCGCAGTAGTTAATTAACAACAACAAATAATAACAACCCAGAACTGATCACTTAATTAGTTAATCTCTAGGTGTCTAGTTTACACAATATGCTAATCACTTCACCGTGACACAACACCCACACGTGTGATAATTGATAAACGCTTCCAGGAGAACTTAATTAATAAAGGAATTACAACTCTATTCCTAACTGGTTAATTTTTAATTAACCCTTACTACTCGTTCAATAACGTGTGATAATTGAGAAACGCTTCCAGGGGAACTTAATTAATAAATGAATTACAACTCTATTCCTAACTGGTTAATTTTTTAATTAACCCTTACTACTCATTCAGTAACCTTGTAACACAGAATTAATACTGGTACCTATCACAATAAAGACAATAACCTACAGTTTACCTAGGTCCTCCAGGATGACTGGTTAAGCTTTTTATAATTATTTAGGACAGTGAGCCTACAGATTACTGCGTCAGATGACCGGCAGCACCGTCTAAATAATATTGGTATAATACAGTATTAAAATATTTAAAGTCACATCAATCACATCAAGGTTATACACAGAGCAGAAAATATATAATTACCAAAGTCCCGTCTGAACTAATACAGATCGTTCAGTGGACGGACAGCGATCCCCTGGAGCCTTCCTATGTTTCTCCTCGATATATCTACAATTCTAGCTATTTATTCAAAACTCTCAGAGACAGCGAATATCGCCTGGGGGTACAAGGCGGTACCTCACGTATCATGTGGATTTTCCACAGCCACCATGCCGGCATATTTTTCTCTGATCGTCAGACTGGCTGTCGCCATTCCGCGAGCAATCCCCTGGTCATAAACAGCACTAGCGGAGTTATTACGTAACTACTGGCCACATGGCCTCCACACCTGCGCTAGGTGTGTATTAGACGCGCAAAGGTATCACGTAACAAGTTGCCCCTGGGCTTAAGTGCAATTTGGAACTGCACACGGCCCTCTAAAACAATTAATATCGCCACAGGCGAAAACAAAATTAAGAGCATGTTCCGTCACAGCGGGTGTGGTGTAGAGAAGTCGGTTTTATGATCAAAATGGTCACAGAAAAACGATGTGGACATTCAGATCATTCAGATATTTTCCAAAAAATGTTTTATGCGATCTTGTGCCAAAACCTGTGTACAGATTTTAACAGTAAGAAAAAGTTATTTATTTGAAAAGTTATATTTCATTTTTTATCTTTCATTTTAAAGTTCTTTTATTTGTATAATACTATCGTCTCTCGTGACTGTAGTGAGTGGCTTTTAAAATATTATGTATATTGTTTTATATTTTTATATAACATGTATGTAATTTTTAAAAAGGTAAGACGGGAATAAAATATTGAATTGAAATCACTGTGCCTGTCACAGCAGGGCGATCTACCTAGAGCTGTGAAAGAAATGGGTTTTTTTTTTTTTTTTTTGGGGGGGGGGGGGGTTCTTTTTTCTTTTTTTTTCTTCTTTTTTTTTTTTTGGGGGGGGGGGGTAATTATGTTTTTATTCTTTTTGCATGTGTGTGTCCGAGTGTGGGTGTTTTTGTTTGGGTGGGGTTTTGTTTGTTTGTTAGCATTCTTTCTTCTTCTTTGTTTTAATCTGTAGATTAATTAAGTTTTTTGGCTTAAAGTGCTTAGTAAATAATTTCCCGTTGGGCTATTTCCCGTTCCAGCCAGTGCACCACCAAATGTACCGTAGAACGTTATATTAGTAGAACACTACGTACAATTAAATTCCTTGTGCATTATTGTCAACTAGATGTAACCCGCGCTACCCACGGGAAAGTTGTTTAGACGGGGTGTGCTCGTCCATTCTGATTAAAATTAGCTCTACTGGTCTACCAGTAGACCTAACAGCATTGCGTGGACTCCCATGTCCAGGTGACATTTCATCTATAAATAACAATTTAAATATCGACCAATTACACTTCGCCTTTTACAGCGTTATTCGGGAGCATACAAATTCTAAAAATATCGGGCGAGACTATTTATGCAATAGGCGAACTTGTTGATCTATTTCAACATTGAAAAAAAACTGGGGGAAAAGTGCAGTAATAAACTCTGGATTGTATACTAGTATAAACAGATTTTATGGCTATACCATCACGGTTTTTTTTCGTCTTGACCTGCACTGTCAGGTGCAAGAGAGCACCAGCAGCCCGACCGGAGCCGGTAACAGGTGTTGGTGCTATGGGATTTGGAATATCCCGTAGGATTAACACCAAAGGGAAAGGGCGCGCAGTTTGAATGAAGGAAATTGGGAGCATTTTTGAACTGTCCACTGAAATATATATGTTTTTTTAACCTAGTATGCCGAGAGTAGCACGTTATTTGTCCATTAGTAACAAGGAAACTTTTATATGCACCATCTCACAGAGATCCTGTGACCCCTCTGGATCCGCCACTGAATCCTCTGTATGTCTGGTGTTTGTAGTATCTCACAGTATATTGTATGCAAAACAGAAAACGTGCGTGCACCAAGAAGCTCAGCCATTGACTTTAAGTTTATACTTCATTAATTATTTACGTCTGAGTCAGTGTAAGAAAGCGTTGACCCATAAACTCATTATCAGCCTGCGGCGAAAAGATTTTATAAACGTCTGTTCGCCGAGTTGTCACCACAACCCGTATCATATAATGAATGATTTAAACAAACTTAACAAGGGCCGTACTTACCTTAAATTAGCGGGGATGGAGCTGGAGGTGCAGGTAAAAGTAAAAAAATCAGAGTAAAGTAATAATAATATAGTGTCACACACACGCACGCACGCACGCAAGTACACACACATGCACACACACACAGGGGAAACCTCTCTGTCTTACCTCCCTCCCTCCCTTCCTCTCTCTTCCCTCCCCTCCCCCAACTAGTTACACGGCTCTGGAAACTGGGCGTTTATTTTGTAGCCATACCTAAAGTTGCTTCTTAGAGAGGAGTGTAGTGTAGAAAGTATTTTCGTTATCATGTACGCCAACTACAAAGTAATAACCAGTAACTAGCTACATGTCTGCCGTGCATGCTTGGCTCGTTACAATGCGACGGTCTAGTTGCTATTTACCACCAACTTTGGAAAACGCACTCTTATTACTTTTTATATCAATACATGCTTTTATACACTGTACTGCACAAATTGGGAAAAGTTAAAGTTTGTTTTGTTTAACGACACCACTAGAGCACAATGATTTATTAATCGACTTTTGGACGTGTGTGTGTGCCTGTCAGTGTGTGTGCGTGCATGTGTTTGTATGTGTGTACGTGCGTGTGTGTGTGTGTGCGTGTGTGTATACGTGTATGTGTGTGTGCGTGCATGTGTTTGTATGTGTGTACGTGCGTGTGTGTGTGTGTGTGTGTGCGTGTGTATGTGTGTGTATATGTGTGCGTGTGTGTGTGTGTGCGTGTGTGTGTGTGTGTATGTGTGTGTGTGTGTGTGTGTGTGTGCGTGTGTGTGTGTGCGTGTGTGTGCGCGTGCGTGTGTGTGTGTGTGTGTGTGTGTGTGTGTGCGTGTGTGTGTTGGGGTGTGTTTGCGTGTGGCGGAAGACGGACGCGAAAATCGTACATATGGAAAGCTTTATTTCGATTGCCTCTGTTCCCTATTCGTAGCGTCAGTCGGATGTGACTCGACTGGTCAGTAGATGCCAGTGTTAGCACATGTTAACAAATATAAAAGCCACCACCCATCCACAAGCTGAAGCTAAACTGTTGTTGGTTTTGTTTGGGGTTTGTTTTGTTGGGGTTTTTTGTTTGTTTGTTGTTTTGTTGGGTTGTTGGGTTGGGTTTTGGGGTTGCTGTTTTTTTGTTTGTTGTTGTTGTTGTTTTGTTTAGTTTTTTGTTGTTTTTTTGGGGGGTGTATTTGTTTCTAGTGGTTTTTTGTGGGGGGTTAGTAGGAGGGGGGTTTGGAGGGGGATTCTAAAGTGCAATGTTAGGTTTTTCATATACGTGCCCAGGGAAAATGTAGATAAAAGGGTCCGCTATGTTCTAATTCGGCCTCCCTCCCCCTCCCCCCCCCCCAGTCCAGTCCATGCTACGGCCCTACATCATGCATGAAAAAAACACAACAAAAAAAACAACACACACACGAACACACACACACATACACACACGCACACATACACGCACATACATACACACACACATACACACACACGCACACACATACGCACACATACACGCACATACACACATACACGCACATACACACACACACATGCACACACACGAACATACACACACATACATACACACACATACACGAACATACACACACATACACACACGCACATACACACACACACACACGCACATACACACACGCACATACACACATATACACACACGCACATACACACAAACACGCACATACACACGCACATACACACACGCACATACACACACATACACACGCACAGACACACGCGCACACACGCACACACACGCACACACGCACACAGACACGCACACACAGACACATACGCACACACAGACACACGCACACACACATATATACACGCACGCACACACACTGCCTCCCCAGGGCTGGAGCAAATCCTCAAATTCAGACTAAAAAGATGAGATATTTGGCCAAAATAAGCTTCTCTGAAACCTTTTTACTATGTATTTCCATCATTCTACCCACAATATTAGTCAAAATGCGTAGCGATTCGTTTGCAGTGATGATTTTTGAAATATCGCAATTTGAAAACACGGTTTTAAAGATTAGGACGGTGATTCACTGTTTATATTTCCAAACAGCAAACCGTTCGTTTGTGAGCTTATTAACGTTCGATACACAAATCTCCTGTACTCTGTCGTAAAGTGGTAAAGCGCTCGCTTGATGCGCGGTCGGTCTGGGATCGATTCCCGTCGGTGGGCCCATTGAGCTATTTCTTGTTCCAGCCAGTGCACCACGACTGGTATATCAAAAGCCGTGGTATGTGTTTTCCTGTCAGTAAGAAAGTGCATATAAAAGATCCCTTGCTGCATTAGGGAAAATGTAGCGGTTTTCCTCTGATGACTACGAGTCAGAATTACCAAGTGTTTGACATCCAATAGCCGATGATTAATTAATCAATGTGCTCTAGTGGTGTCGTTAAACAAAACAAACAACTGTCGCTATGTATTGTTATCAGTAACTGTTATCAACAGAGGAAAAGGCTAACAGCGGCAAACAAAGAACGAGGAAGAATCGTTTTCACTTTGTGATCGTCGTTAGGAAAGGACATTTTTAAAACACCGGCCAAATCGCCTGTTGTGTTGTGGGAGTGGGTGAAAGATCACTAGAATTTGTATATAAGTATATCCAGTGTCTTGTTGATGAGAATAGGAGGTTAGACGAGTCGAACAAGTCTATTTATAATACATTTCTAAAATGCACCCTGCCATACTGTATCACGGGCGTAGGAAGGTACCAAAAAGTGTGTGTGTGGGGGGGGGGGGGGGGGCACACACACACACACACACACACATATATATATATATATATATATATATATATATATATATATATATATATATATATAAATAGATGTATAAATATATAAAAACCATCGCTGCTGCTAAAAGTGGGGGCACATGGCTCGCCTGCATCCCCCCCCCCCCCACACACACACACACACACTCACCCCCTACGCCAGTGAGTATGATACACTTGCAATAATTAAGTATTGTTACTTGACTCATCACATTTCATTGTACAGTAACTTGATTTTCGTGTTTTTAATATCCAACTGAGATTCTAGCACGTTGCCCTGGGCACACGCCTCCGCTATTTGGGCTGGCTGTCCCAGATAGCGAAGAATGATTAGTCGTTAGTGAATGCGAAGTCAGTGTACCCATCGTGCATCTCCCGACTGAACAGACATACCTCACTGAGTGTGATATGTGATAGTTATACCCACACTTTACACTGTGTTTAAATTTTAAAACTTTGTAAGACAGACAGTATCCGAAGTATTTATTTTTGCTGGGGTGTCATTAAACATTCATTCATTTATTATTTCCCTACTGTCATAATACCATAAGGTGGATCTGGGCTTTAAAATGGGACAATAGACCTCTTTCTCATTCCACTGCGCATGTGCCCGTTGCGGAGTTACTCGAGGACGCAAACAACGAGATTTCGCGAGATCTCGCCAAAATAGACCTATCTGCAAATTGGGGGGCAAAAGCAATGGGAGGCCACGACCATTGTTCAATTATTAACTGTTCCAATCGCATATGTCCGGGAAATTCGTTATCCTTCCATCGATATCCAGCCAATGGATATCGGAAACGTTTGTGGGTAATCGTTTCACGTAGAAAACGATTTTAATGTTACTCTAAGTACGAGGGTTTGTTCGGTACATTTTGTAGGAGGGAACCCAGTGAACGCATAAGGGACCAAAACGTTACCGGTTCTGTACAGGACGTTCCTACACAGGGCGGTCTAGTATACTTAGATATGGTGGAAAACACATTAACAGTAAAGAAAATAAATATATATTTTGTATATAAAGAAAATATATGTATATTTCGAATTATACTCAATAAAATATATAACGTGGCGTGTGTAAATATATAAACAAATATATGTAGTCAGGACAGCTATCTACAGAACGTTCCTATACAGGGCGGTCTAGTATTCTCTACTTAGATATGGTAGTAAACAGTAAATAAAATAAATAAATATATATTTTGTATATACAGAAAATATATGTATATTTCGGACAATACTCAACAGAAGATATATATATATATATATATATATATATATATATATATATATATATATATATATATATATATATATATATATATATATATATATATATATATTGAACTTTTAATGTTATTATTACTCAGTGTGTTTCAAATTTAATTATAAGTATTATCTGTTATTACTTTTACGTTCATCTAGGTATGAACAAAAAAATCATCCGCAAACTTATGTGAGAACGGCTTCGCCGATTCACACAATTTACGGATGATTTATTTTTTGTTCATACCCCGATGAACGTAAAAGAAATAACAGACACTCCTTAAATAATAATAATAATAATAATAATGATATATGAATATATATAGAGTGATGACGGCTGTGTACAGGACGTTCCTACACAGGTCCGTCTAGTATTTTATATACTTAGATATGGTGGAAAACACATTAACAGTAAAGAAAATAAATGTATTTGTGTATAATACCCAATGCGTTCATGTTGACACTGTATAAAAATGTGTGTATGGGTAAACAGAACGGCGCCTACCTTCACCCCCCCCCCCCCCCCTCAAATCCCCCTTTTTTTTAATTCCCACTTTATGGATATACATGTAACAGCATAAAATCAATTCCTTTTTTTAACTTTTCCTAATTAGATAGACACTAAGAAAAATGCAACAAAACACCTTCTGATATATATATATACATCAAAATATGTATAGCGGCCACCTGTATCAGCGGTCACCTGCCTTAAGCGGCCATTTTTCCTCCCAAACGATTTATAATATATATAAATGCAAACCTGTAATAGCGGCCACCTGTCACCTGTCTAACGCGGCTAGCGGCCACCTAAATCGGATCCCAAATCGCTAAAATACCTGCATTAAGCGGCCACAGTAAAGTTTTACTCTTATATAAAAGGGATATTTTAACAACAGCGATAAGGTGCAGCAAATAACTGATCTTCACACCTTCAGGAATACTAGTACCCATTCAGTCCCGACATCTCCACTGTGTATCAATTAAGGAAGTATGAATCTGACATGCATCTAATAGCCTCTGGGCAGGCTACGCTTGACATTTTTAGATTCACTTACTATAACAATACATCGCATGAAGTCGGAATTAAATAATTAAATGGAAAAAGAAAACAAAATTGTGGAGAGCGGTTAATTTAATATATTCTATTTGCATTTTTTCTGAAGGAGACAACATGTCAAAAGTTGATTTATAGTCAACTATGAAGCACAAATCCGTTAATTAGCAGTACAGACGGTAAAACAAGAAACAACAACAAATGTTTTAAAGACTATATATGTGGCAACCTGTACTCGGCGGCCACCTGTCTTAATCGGCCACGTTTATCTACTCCTTTCTGTGGCCGCTTAAGACAGGTTTGACTGTATATATATATATATATATATATATATATATATATGTATATGTATGTGTGTGTGTGTGTGTGTGTGTGTGTGTGTCTCTCTACTTCTCTCTCTCTCTCTCTCTCTCTCTCTCTCTCTCTCTCTCTCTCTCTCTCTCTCTCTCTCTCTCTCTCTCTCAAATATATATATCGATCGATGCCATAACCTGTCGATGCCATAACCTATGGAATCTGTCAACTGTTTTGTTTATACTTTTTACGAGATAGTCTTTTAATCTGGCGTTATCAAACCTCGGGTACGAGTCGTAGAGACTTTGTCCAAGTTGTTGCACTGCTTTTTAAAGGGACATTCCCGAGTTTGCTGCAATTTTTAAGATGTTATCGACTAACAGAGACTTTTTTAACGATTGTAATTACATATCAAATATATTTTTCTGCATAAAATATCAGTGGCTGTATATTAAACGTGTTTCTGATCGTTCTAATATTTGTACTATGTTAAATTTCATCTTATTTCCTAAAATATTGTTTTTTCTTATGTACGAAGTTATTTGAAGACAAAATCCAGTCTGGGCTTCTTACAAATATTAAGACGATCAGAAAACACATTGAATATACAGACACTGGTATTCTAAACAAGAAAATATATTTAATATGTAAATTTAATCGTAGAAATATTTTATTAGTCGGAAACATCTTACAATGCAGCAAACTCAGGAATATCCCTTTAATTTGAACCATTCCGCTGTAAATTTCAGCGGACCGTTTTCTACGGCCATTATACCATCTAATTCGAAATATGTACATGTTAGTTGCCAAAGTTTAAAAGTCTCCTACGAAGCTACTCAAGTCACCCATAACAACCTGTCTGTCACGCCCCCCAATTTGTAAATAGACTAGTTTCAGTCTATTTTGTCAAGGGACGTTACTCTTCGCGCGCATGCGCAATAGGAATGCGAAATACCTCTATTACACATTGTAATTTGTTGGGAGTTTGCAGATCAGTTAAGGGAACTGCTGTTAAAAGTGTGTCAAAGTACAAGAAATGTAGAGTCCAGTAAAAGTAAATATCGTGATTAATAACATGAACGCTTTTATTATTTGTGTGCGTGGGTGTGTGTGACAGTGTGCGCGCGCGGGCGCATGTGTGTGTAGGTGTGTGTGTGTGTATATGTGTGCGTGTATGTGTGTGTGTGTGTGTGTGTGCGCGCGCAGGGGAGGGGGGGGGCATGTGTGTGTGCATGTGTGTGCCCACGCGTGGGCGCATGTGTGTGTGTGTGTGTGTGTGTGTGTGTTTGTCTTTGTGTGACGTTTTTAATATTATTGATTGAAAACATTTTATTGCATACAATGTATATACACAAAAAGGATTGGGCACAAGTTATAACATTTTCGAGGCCCTCTTCTAATTGCAAACAATGGCGACTCGAATTTTCAAAAAATCAATCAATCAATACAAGTAAACGTTTGTGAAAAACGATTGAATAAACTGAAAGAACAGAAAAGGAAAACAAATAGAAGTAATCAATGGTTTAACAGTATTCAGTATTAACATTTATCTTCTCAGACAGCCCAGCTGGTAAATAATTACAATAATAATAGTAACAACAAATGAATGATTCCGCACCACGAGATAAAGTTTTCATAGTCAAATCGTTCTGTCCGTTATATGTCTTTGTGAAAATGCCCCACTATTTGTTTATTGGTATCATTATTAAAAAACGTGTTTCGACCGTGTAATATCAATTGAAATTTAATTGGTTCAAAACTGTTCAGAGATTTTAATAGAATTTGTCTTTGCTGGTTATAAAATTGACATTAAAAGAAATAATGATGAGTGTTTTCTAATTACATGAAGGATCCATAAGACCACAACGATATAGGTCTATATTTAAGGTACTACAGGCATGTCTTAATCTGTTATGCAAAACATTTTCTTTTTGTTTTCCCCACGAGTGGAATGAGAGCACTTTGTAAACACAATGGGTGCTACTTTTTTTAAAAGATAAAATTTATTCACAATTTCGTATTTCCGCTTTCAGACTATTCCAAAAATAATTGATGAATGTATAAATGCATTTTAACACATTTTTATGTCTCACTTTTACATGTATAATGTGTTTCTTAATTAATTTTTTATTTATTTAATATACATTACGGACGCGGATCCAAGGGGGTGTCACAGGGGTCTCGTGACTCGTCCATGGAAAACAATAATACGAGTCACAAGCCTGCTGTGACCCCTAAATATATATATATTTGGGTTTTTTTTGTTTTTGTTTTTTTGAAATTATTATTATTAAATTAGTCTAGGCTCATTTCATTGATTTCAACTTATTTTCGTGCTTATATTCAATTAAGGTTCAAGCACGCTGCCCTGGGCACACACCTCAGCTATCTGGACTGTCTGTCCAGGACCTTGGATTAGATGTTAGTTGGTCAGTGGTTAGTTAGAGAGAAGAGAGTGTAGTGGCCATTGAGCTCTTAAGAACTCGCTCTGGGTTGGAGCCGGTACCGGGCTACGAACCTTGTACCTACCAACCGATGGCTTAACCACTGCACCACCGAGGCCGGTTAGTCTAAGCTCAACACATTGATGTAGACGAAATCCACGAAACAGCAGCCCGTGTAACGGTTTTATAGTGGAGAAGAATACATTTTGAGGGCGATGTGTAACGAGTATAACTAAATACAATAAGTTAGATGATGATGATGATGATGATAACTAGTTTAACGTGCCCATATACCCTAGGGTTTCAAAACACGCCCATCCCGAGTCGAGCGATAAGATCTGGCCTGACTCTGGAGGGGGGGGGTGGGGGGGGGAGGTGAAAATGGGCAGAATTTTGAAAATAGGTTTAGTAAAAAAGTTAATAAATTAAAGAAAAAAAAGAAAAAGGTTACAAGCCAAAAATAAAAAAGAATTGACTGCTCGGCCGAATATTATATAATTTGGAGCATTTTAGAAGGACAGTCTAAAATAAAGAAGAAGAGAGGATCGACTATTTAATAATATTACAAAAAAGAAGTAATTTCGACATAAAATTTTGAACGCGATCTAAACGTTTAAAGTCCGATCGATATGTCCACGCGAGTGGCCTCGTTAAGGCCGTTTGGGTGCACAGCTTAAAGGGACGAGATGGGTTGCATCCCGTCAAGAAAACCCTAGATTGACAGTCGATAGACGTTGAGTGCTGTGCTGAAATACAGATCTGAGAAGCCGGATCCGTCTGAACGAGTAGAGTATTGATAGGGTAGTCCAGTCGTCCATGGGTTGGTATAGTGGTGCGGACGGGCCCGTCCGGAGGAACGAGATGGTTATCACTATAAAACAATGTAAAGTCTAGAAAAAGAGTAGTAGGGGCCGACCCCGCTTCCTATTTCTTCTTAGAGTGGGGGCGGTCAATCTTCCAGTGCTGCTAGGACAGGCTCGGACATGTAGAGAAATAAACGAATTGTGGCGTTCTGCAGAATGGCCGTCATACGAGTCACGAAAAAAACAAGTCAACATAGTCAGACGGAGGAAAAACGTGGAGGCGAGGAATCTCGCTAAAAAAGAATCCACCTGGTGGTGCAGACTGTCGAAACGAGAAGCGTTCCAGCGTTCAATCTGTTCCAATGGCCGCATACATCCCAGTAGAAAACTTCATTTCGCTGACAAAAACAACGAAATGAAGGACCCCCAAGTCGAGCACACGAAAGCACGTGCAGTGTGCACAAGCGAAACAAACACGTCTTACCGCGTGGAGCTCCAGACTGGGAATGAGTAAGTTAGACAATTAATGTTAATTACTTGATGGTCTAAGCTAAATGGATTTTATGTTAGGAACACAACCACATTTTCTACAGTTTTTTATATATATGTTTTTAATTTATATTATTGAAACACTCAATAATGATGACCAACGGGTTAATATGTGACGCTATACAATACACCGCAAAATAAACTACTGGCTGTTATTTTTAGACATGGATGCATTATAGTTTTTATGTTATCTTCTTTGCATAATCGGTCCTACCGTTGACAGACACTATTATTATGTTCGCTGTCCTGAGCTTTATTCCTCATTAGGCGCCGATCAAATGGGACGGTGCTGGGGTGTGACTTTCGGCATTTTTCGTAAGTTACGAAAATGGCCGGAAACGTTGTCATAAAAACGTGACGTCAACAATGCTTTAACGTTTTAATTAGTATGATTATTGATGTCAAAGCGATAATACGTACATTCTTCTTACCGTTGTTTTAACTTCAGAAAAGTGCGAACAGAATCGCTGTTTGTCATTTAATAATCATATTTATGTTAAATGTGTATAAATGTAAACTATCTGTGCTTGAACTACCGAGCTGTTCTGTTGCAATGTTTCTACAAGTGTTGAGTGGATACACCAATAAAGGTAAGTGTTTGTTTGTTTTTCAGTTCAATTCATTTTCTTGCATTAATTTAATCATAAGTGTTTTGGATGTGCGCACCCACTTCAAAATTCGAAGAGCCCTGAAAAATCCAGTTTAGCAGATACATATAGTGCATTTATTATTTTTACAATGGTCAGCTTGATATTTCTGTACAAGAGTACCATACAGATAATACATGCTACTAACATTGTCCATGTACTTCCGAATGCTGTTAGTGGGTGCCCCCTTTAAGCATTACACCTCCTTCCTAGAAAAATCCTGCATCCGCTCTTGCCTGTTATGACATTATTTTTAAAAATGCAATATTATTACCACCCACCCACCCTTCCCCACCCGCCAGTTTCACAGCTCGTTGTGTCCCCTCATCGATTTGACACGCCACATTAAATGGTATACTACTATTAACTACTATAATACAGGGATTTACCTTGTTTTTCTAAAATGGGGGTCCCTTGGACTCACCTCTTTCTTTTCTGGGGGTCCCAACCTGAAAACAAAGGGTCCCAAAACCACACAAACGACAGAGAGCTGCAGACAACAAATCACGTGTATACTATATCATTTATATGTTTCATTAAAGTAAATTTAACAAGCTGTGTTTTTGGCTTGTAACCTTTTTATTTCTTTTATTTTATTCTATTAACTTTTTTACTAATTGCTATTTTCAAAATTCTGCCCATTTTCAACCCCCCCCCCCCCCCCCCCCCCTCCCCCCTCCATCCCGAGTCGGGCCACCGATCTTATCGGAGGTCGGACTGGGGATGGGCGTGTTCGAAACCCTAGTGGTATATGGGCACGTTAAACTAGTTATCACCATCACCATCACAAGCTGTGTTGTTTTTCCTTTCGGGAAATCAATGTCGGTATTCATTGTTTATTCTTTCAAAATCAACATTTCACTTTGATCTGTATAATTATTTGAACCATTTCCTGCAAGCTAAATGACACTCACAATACCATGCGTTGTTTATGATTCGTGCTACTTGTTTGTTAATGCAAATCAGAACATTTAACCAATTTGCTTTATTCGCCCGGGAATTTCCGATTGTGTTCGGCCTGTTGACGAGAAGTTCCGAATGATCGCAAATCCGCGATCTCTTTCCGGAAATTACCAACTTTACCCGATTAAGCGCAGCAAAGGATAAAGACGCAGTGTTCCCAGAGATTAAAACTTTTTGTTTTCGATATGAGGAATCCCCATTTGAATACGCAGTTTATAGGTAGAAAAGAAATAGTGTGTTACACAGAATGATCGATCTTTGATAGTGGATAGGGTTACTGAAAATGTCAGATATTTTATGCGTCCCACGGGACGCATTATCTCTATTTTTGCGGGTCCAGTTAAGTTTTAGTGCGTCCTATACGCAAGTTTTGTGCGTCCGGTAAATCCCTGTATAATATTGTGAATGATTTCTGATAGAATGGCCTCTCTTAAGGCGCGGATCCAGGAGAGGGTGCGTATTCTTCATTAATTAATACCCTCGCGTACCGAGTTTTCGTGGCATTAGCGAAAAATTGCTTACTATTATAAACAAAGCAAAAATACACTGATACAGCTAATATTTGTTCACTATTGTCCGAACCAAATTGTTAACACCTACAAAAAATTACTCTCCTACCTTTAATTGCCGTTAGATTTCCTCCAAAGTTTGTCCAGACACAAATCGCAAAAAAAAACACTACAAATATACAGATTACACACACGAGACTGCAACGATGTCGCCGATATCGTCTTTGCTGAGATTGCATAGGAAAAAATGCATGCAGCTTTCTGCCGTCTGCCATGTTGCTTGTTTATGGAATACTCTTCAAGAGGGGTGAGAGCCTCCAAAGTATGTGACACAATTAATATGAAACCAATGATCTCTAGTGGTATCATTAAAAAAAAAAAATAATAATAATAAAAAAAAATATATAAATAATATGACGTCATCACGTTTGCTTTTATATCATAACATGTTATGACGTTGTTAGATTAAGTCATATCCTTTCACCCCTCTTGAAGAATATTCCATAAAAAGTCAAAATGGCAGCTGGCACAAAATTACATGTTTTTTTGCCCTATGCGCTCTCAGCGAAGTCGATATAGGTGACATAGTTATTATCTGGTATGTGGAATCTGTGTCATTGTAATGGGGGTTTTCAAGATTTCTGTTTGGAGGAAATCTAACGGCAATTAAAGGTAGGAGAGTAATTTTTCGTAGTTGTTAACAATTTGATTCCGACAATAAGTAACTTAAAATTTATTTACCCTACTATATATATTTTTTTGGTAATTTCATATTTAAATTAAACTTATTTACACATGCTGATCATTCATGAGATGGGACTGCATCATATTCGCTTAATTTATTCATTTGGTTTTTACGATTTGCACGAAAGGTAACGAGGATACAGGGGCGTCCGAACACACACACACACACACACACACACACACACACACACACACACGCCGCGAAGCAAATGGTCCGCTTTCAGAACTAAAACATACAGGTTTATACGTATGGAGTTTCTGGTGGTGCAAAAACAAAATAGGAAAGGTCCACTTGGTTCATATTCATATTGGTTCATATTCGACCCCCCCCCCCCCCCCCAGGTTCAGATCACGCTACGCCCCTGGGATACTGTAACTGTCAGTTGGGTCGGGATTTCCCGCGAATTTCATTTAGTTGAACGCGCCATCTGGTGGCTGTTAATTAATATTATATAGAATCCACCTGCAGATCTATAAGTAAAAAATATGTAGACCTAAATATAACCATATTAAATCGTGATGGAATAATCGCTCCCTAGCTCCGTTTATCAAACAAAATTGATTATACAGTCATTCAAAACTGAGCAGTGCTCGTTCATTCAGTGGCGTAGCGGGGGGTGGGGGGAACACGGGCCATCCCCCCCAATCAAACTTGTTTTTCTTCTCTTTATTTTTACTGTATTAAATTTTATAAAATATATAAATACATGCATAAACAGCGTGGGTTGCACCACCATCCCAATAGTGGGTCTCCCCCTACGCAAGTGCGGTTATTGAACTGTTTTAACAACATGAACATAAGAGGGGCGGGGGAGTCAAATAAAGGACAAATAAGCTACGGAAAACACCCACAATGCATCAAATATTCTCATCGAATGAACGAAGAAACCATAGACTAACTAGCTTTACAAATAATTATGTAAAATATTTATAATGAAGAAAAATATGTCTTTGTTTTGAGGACTGCTTAATTTAATTTATTACTTACGTGTAAGAGGCGCGAAATCCGTATACATTAGCTTTTGGGAGTAAAACGTCATAAATACCCCCAAAATAATGACGTCATACCTCCTATTCGTGGTCGTTCCTCTAAGGTCTCACTACACAGATGTCATCTGCCATTGGAGTCCATGTACATTGCCCAACTTCAAATAAATATTGGCAATACAATGGGTTCTCTTTGGCACTAACAACATATACCCTTGCGAGTATGCATTATATAAGCATTTATTTTTACTCCAAAATTGAGAACATTTTCGTCTCAGTTGTTTGCTATAAATCCGCATTTGGCTGTAGTACCGGTCCGAACAGGTGGTCCAGGAACCGATTCACACCGCCCGACTCTTCTGCTATACAGTCATGTCTCAAAACGTCAATGCATAATATTACAAAAAAACTTTGTTTATTTGTT
This sequence comes from Gigantopelta aegis, assembly GCF_016097555.1. NCBI lineage: Eukaryota > Metazoa > Mollusca > Gastropoda > Neomphalida > Peltospiridae > Gigantopelta > Gigantopelta aegis. The sequence goes on from NC_054704.1 coordinate 22,522,664, forward strand.
TAAGACATCGCTGGAGCACATTGATTAATTAATCATCAGCTATTGGATTTTAAACATTTGGTAATTCTGACTCGTAGTCGTTAGAGGAAACCCGCTACATTTTTCCATTAGCAACAAGGGCAATATTACAAAATAACGGACAAAATCCAGCCAGAGAGCTTACCCCTAATACAAATTGTTTTAATTCTAGAAGTTGTGAAGCACAACATGTGTCACAATTAGGAACTGTATATAGTGGACCGATTGAGATGAATGAACTGTCATTCGGAAGTGAACTGTGTAGTGAGACCTAACTTTTAGGTACAGGCACGTATTCACGGGTGGGGGACGCAGATAGCCTAAAACAAATTAGAAGCCTGTTCAAACACCTCTTACCCTGGCCAGTGTTTAAATCAATGCGCTCCCCCACCCCCATCCCCACTCCCACTCCCCGTCCAACGTCTGAATCTACCACTGAGAGATCCCTATACAGTATCTCTCTCTCTCTCTCTCTCTCTCTCTCTCTCTCTCTCTCTCTCTCTCTCTCTCTCTCTCTCTCTCTCTGGTATGTACAATCTGGTTTATGAAAAAGAAGGTACATATAAAATATACTTTTCTAAAGGTGTAGCATGTGTTGGGACAACGGTCTCTCTCTCTCTCTCTCTCTCTCTCTCTCTCTCTCTCTCTCTCTCTCTCTCTCTCTCTCTCTCTCTCTCGCTCTGGTATGTACAATCTGGTTTATGAAAAAAAAGAAGGTACATATAAAATATACTTTTCTAAAGGTGTAGCATGTGTTGGGACAACGGTCTCTCTCTCTCTCTCTCTCTCTCTCTCTCTCTCTCTCTCTCTCTCTCTCTCTCTCTCTCTCTCTCTCTCTCTCTCTCTCTCTCTCTCTCTCTCTCGTTGGCAACTGTTCCCTGCACCCCCACTAGCTAAAGTTCTAAATGGTTGCTAGCGCCGCCTAAGACCTGAAGCAATCGACCGAAGCAAGCAATGAACACACTCTGAAGTGGCCAGATTAAACCGGCCGATTAAACCCATGTCACAGGTGATGAGGAATAACAGGTGTGCTATTTGGGTTTTTTGTTGTTGTTGGGTTTGGGTTTTGGGCTTTTTTGGGTGGGTGTTTGTTTAATAATACCACTAGAGCACATTGATTTATTAATCATCGGCTATTGGATGTCAAACATTTGGTAATTGTGACATATAGTCTTAGATACGAAACCCGCTACATGTTTTCATTAGTAGCAAGGGATCTATTATATGCACCATCCCAGACAGGATAGCACATACCACGGCCTTTTATATACCAGTCGCGGTGCACTGGCTGGAACGAGAACAGGTGTGTGATGCGAATGACCACAAATTACTTCTAAGCACATGCATGTTGCAGTTAGAGGCGGAGAGGGGGGGGGGGGGGGGGTCGGGAGATTTGGAATTAAACAGTAGAAAACATATCCACAGTGAAATATAGGTCTTAAAGGAGAGGAAAGGGTAAAAGGGAAGAAAAAAAGCTATTACAACGGGGGCTGGGGGAGAGGCTGGAACAGTCCTCAACTTTTCCCTGTTATTGTGTTTACAATGCTGGAAATATCAGGAGATAATGACCCCGATCTCTCATAACAGTTTCGGGCACTTTGAGCTCTCTACTTTCCACTATCGCACTGACAGTGTCCCCCGATCCCTCCTTCTATACACGCGCCTGGTTTAGATGTTGGAATTGATACATGTTGATGATGGGGTACATAAAGAACAAATATATTAGTGATTAAAGATACAATTAAAACTTCGTAGGGTCTATCCCGATGAATACAAGAGGTGCATAGTCCTTTAATTGAAATCCTTCTAAGTGCATATAATTCTAACCGAGTGTGAAGTGTAATTGAACGTTTGTTGGTTGATGTAAATCGAATATAACTGATGAATGTTGAAATTCCAAATGATTTCCAAAACTATAGTAGGCTACAATAGAGGGTGTCATGTGAGCAGTCATGACCAAATTCCAAATAATATTTACGTGTCCATATCCATTTAATCAGACACGTCCACTCGAGGCTTAGCCTCTGAAAACCTTGTGAAAGCTTCCTTTAAACTTGTATTGTGTAGAGATACGACTTTGTGAAAATCTTTGAGATCGACAAAAAGGCAAATGAACGAACAAACCATGGTCTTGGTCGAAAGGGGAAGGAGGGTAGATAAAAAGGCAATTTCTTTCTTGAAATAAAAATAGCTGAAAAAAAGAAAGGAAATAAAGAAAGAAATAAGAAAGGAAAAAAATTTGTTTTGTTGAACGACTCTACTAGAGGACATTAATTAATTAATCATCGGCTATTGACAGTCAAACATTTGGTAATTCTGACTCGTAGTCAACAGAGGAAACCCACTACATTTGTCCTAATGCAGCAAGGGATCATTTATCTGCACTTTCTCACAGACAAGAAAACACATACCACGGCCTTTGACCAGGTGTGGTGCACTGGTTGGAACGAGAAAAAACGGATCAGTTTAACGCAGGCATCGAAAACAAGCGCTCAACCGACTGAGTTAAATCCCGCTTCAAAAAAGCGCGGTCGGTCTGGGATCGATCCCCGTCGGTGGGCCCATTGGGCTATTTCTCGCTCCAGCCAGTGCACCACGACTGGTATATCAAAGGCCGTGGTATATGGGATGGTGCATATAAAAGATCCCTTACTGCTAATCGAAAAGAGTAGCCCATGAAGTGACGACAGCGGGTTTCCTCTTTCAATATCTGTGTGGTCCTTAACCATATGTTCGACGCCATGTAACCGTAAATAAAATGTGTTGAGTGCGTGGTTAAATAAAACATTTTCTTCCTTCCAAAAAAGAAAAAATAATGAAAGAAAGAAATATGTAGATACGAGATATATATGAGGGTTTAATTGGATGGCCAAAAAGCCGCTGCTGACTACCCACAACCTGGAAACACACGTCGTGGTTACCTGTTAATATTAACAGCATACATCATGTGTGTGTATCGCATTCAAACGGGTGAGTGTGCGACTCCACCCAGTCACTCGACTATTTTCGCTCGTTAATCTGGACTGAGCAAACTGAGCGACGTTATTGCCCGCTATCCGGACCGCGAATCCAGGACACTGCAAGCAGGGAGAACTGTACGATACATCTGCACGCCCACATATTTACATAAGGGATTCCGGTGGGTTTAGTCCAGTTTAGTCTGCAAATACACCCCTTGGTGAAGCGTGCAAGCCAAATGACAAAATGAATGACGGAGCTAGCGTCAAATTCGTATCCATGGTACCATGTTTGTATAAAATGCACAAAAAAAATTAAAAAAAATAAAAATTCTGTAGCATACGGATATGTGTGCTTGTGGGTGTGACTGTGGTATAGCAGTAGTAGCAATAGTAGTAGCAGTAGCAGTAGTAGTAGTAGTAATAGTAGTAGTTGCAGTAGTAGTAGCAATAGTAGTAGCAGTAGTAGCAATAGTAGCAGCAGTAGTAGTAGTAGCAGCAACAGCAGTAGTAGCAATAGTAGCAGTAGCAGCAGTAGTAGTAGTAGTAGTAGCAGTAGTAGTAGTAGTATCAACAGCAGTAGTAGTAGTAGTAGCAGTAGTAGTAGTAGTAGCAACAACAATAGTAGCAGCAGTAGTAGCAATAGTAGTAGCAGTAGTAGTAGCAGTAGTAGTAATTGTAGCAATAATGTAGTGGTTATAGTAGTAGTAGCAAAAGCAGTAGTAGTAGTAGTAGTAGTAGTAGTAGTAGCAGTAGCAGCAGCTGCGGTAGCAGTATCAGTAGCAGCAGCAGCAGTAGTAGTAGTAGTAGTAGTAGTAGTAGTAGTAGCAGCAGCAGCAGCAGCAGTAGCAGCAGCAGCAGCAGTAGTAGTAGTAGTAGTAGTAGTAGTAGCAGCAGCAGTAGCAGTAGCAGTAGCAGTAGCAGTAGCAGTAGTAGTAGCAGTAGTAGTAGTAGTAGCAGTAGTAGTAGTAGTAGTAGCAGTACAGTAGCAGTAGCAGTAGTGGTAACGGTAGTACTACTACTGGATTAAATAAGAAAGACATTGTAAAGATTAGCTGTAGATCGTCTGCAACTCTTCTGTGTTTGAGTGGCGTGACAGTACAACAAACAGCTAAAACACAAGGTATTTCATTGTACTCGCTAACTCTCCAGCATCACGCAGGAAAACGGTCTTGGTTTGCACCTTCACGGCTCGGTGCTAAGAGGTAGTGCGAGCATCCCAGCCGATGTTCGACTGGCAGAAAACTTTTTTTCTGACCTGTATAAAATATTAGTTAGTGTGATTAAATTGCAACCGGCCTCTGTGTTGTCGTGGTTAAGCCATCGGATATAAGACTGGTAGGTTCTGGGTTCGCAGCCCGGTACCGGCTCCTAGACCTAGTTTTAACGACTCAGTTGGTAGATGTAAGGCCACTACATCGACTTCTCTCTCACAAACAACTAACCAGTAACCCACTTTCCTGGACAGACAGCCCAGATAGCCGACGTGTGCCCAGTACAGCGTACTTGAATCTTAATTGGATATACATGTAAGCGTGAAAAGAAGTTGAAATGAATGAATCAATTATTGTGATTAAATTGCTCAGTGTCAGATACGAAGAGGTCATGAACCACACTGATCGGTATTAAACCGAACACGTGTATTATGTGTGTACTATAAGTCGGCCGTTTGATGTTTTAACAAAATGATATTTTATTATTCGGCACGTACGTGTTGCTTCTTTGTTACTTGGGATAATAGGGGAAACAGTTATTCTTTTCACATGATGCACTTAAACATCACATCTCTAGCTGATGAATAAACCATGCGCGAATAGGGCCGGAACTACTATTTATACAACCTACTTTTAAAACGATGATACGTCCTTCAGTCTATGAATCAGAGCAAATAGCTTTCAGTTACGATCTCCTACTGACATTCTTTAAGCGAAATTTAAAAAGAGAGGGAAAAGAATAAAAATCACCCAGTGGAACAAGACTTAGTGCATCTGTACATACGTATACTCAACACAATCATTTAAGAGTCAGTAGATTTTTCTTTTGCACACATAATAATTATAACACAAGCAGAAACGTTTGTGTTATAATTAAATTATTATGTGAGCAAGTTGTGTTCATAGATAATTTATAAGCATATAGTTTAAGTAGATTTTGACCAGCGATGAACCACAAAAAACCAACTTGACTTTGAATGTTTTATAAAACAAAGCGCACACGCACACACTCATACACACAGACCACACACACGCGCGCGCACACACGCACACACACATACACATTATATATCACTGTATATATTGTACCATATATAATGATAAATGTCTAAAAAAAAGTCTACTGACCCTGTTGAGTATATATTATAATCGAACTCAATGTTCAGGCACATTAGTGTACCGGTTCCGAGGGCGTAGTGGTCTAGCAGGTACTGGGTTCGTATTCTAGTGCCCGCCTCCCACCCAGAGTTAATTTTAATGATCCAGTGTGGAGGTGTAAGACCACTACTAACTAATGCCCATTACCTGTACATATAGTCTATATATCCCAGGTTTGCGCCAAGAACAGCGTGCTAGAACCTTAATTTGATGTAAGCACGAAAATCAGGTTAAAATGAAAGTTGATGAACTCAAGTGTTTTGTATTCTATTTGACAGATCATAAACAGGTCCAAACATCTTTCATTAGTGATACTAAAATTATTATTAAAATGGCTTGGTGAAGGGATATTATAAAGAAGGCTATTTTGTTTTAGACTGGTAGGTGTTGGGTTGCCGGCTCAAACTCACAAGCGTGCACACCCACGGCATCCATTTCATTCTTATTATTTTCTAGTATCCACTATTCCGGACACACATCCCACACTGTCGTGTGTGTTTTCAGAATAGAATACCGGAACTGCACTTTGATTATATACATCAAAATACAATAAATGATAATTAAAAAACCCAGCAAACATATATATATATATATATGTGTGTGTGTGTGTGTATTCCTTTTTAACTGCGTTAAATGTTAAAAGGGAAAAGTGCATTTCCTAGACGTGCTTTTACAGTAAGTTGAACGACTAAAGACTTACCTGGTGGTGTGGCTGTACGGCGAGATGTACGGATGTAGTGCGAGATGAACGAGCTAAAGCGAGGACACCGGGCCGACAGGTATGCAGGTCGCAGGTAAATAGGCGACCATATGCAGCCAGCACTACTGGAAAGACGCGAAATCCACCGTGTGACTGGCTCGCTTGGCTGGCTATCTCGAACTCCTCCAGCGGAACCTGATTAAATAACGGACATATGTTCATCCATGGAAGGAGACAACTGGATAGACAGATGGACGGACTGATGGACGAACGGGCATACATACATCAATATATACATACACACATACATACATACATACATACATACATACATACATATACACATACATATATACATACATACATGCATCATACATACACACATGTATACTTACACACACGCGCGCGCGCGCGGACGGACGGACAGAAAGACGTACATAATGCATACATCAATACATACATGCATACGTACGTACATACGTACATGCATGCATGCATGCAAGCAAGCAGACATAAAGCCAAACAGACTCGCCTTATACTAAGTAATACAAAGCCACCACCCACAGCAACAACAATCATAATCATAATAATCATAATAATAAGAATGTAAATCCATAAATCCTACAGAGTTACGAGTAGCTAGAAGAAAGAGTATACAAACTCCACAATACACATAAACAAATACAATAAATTAATTAATACACACTCCAATGCTGAACTATTTAAGTATATCATCTACTATCCAACGAATCTTGGAAGTAATGTAAAACGTTCTAGTCAGGACACCACTAAAATATCACCTGCCGATATAGTAGAATCGTAAAGTACATTATATATTAATTTATAAATTAATCTATATAAATAGTGTTTGTACTAAAGTATTAAATACTTAACTTTGTTGTTGACATTTGTCCGCTAATATTTAAAAACACAAAGTGTCAACTGGCAGCATTCGAACCTAATGCATTGATTCGCATGAGAGTTGACAGCCCGCAACCGAAACCACAAACACGGAAGCCCTGAACCGTAATTGAGAAAGGGTGCTGTCAAACACTCGGTTGGAAACTAATGTGTTGTATTAAAATACAACAAGTTTTAATTTGCAACGGGGCTAATAACGCAGTTGGGGACTAACAGTCCACCAGCAGATAGGGCGACCTAGTAAATATAATGTTTAAATGTAAAAATTTGGAGCCGAGTTTACAAAGCCTGTTTATGTCTTACACGCGTGTAACCACTAGTACATACATTTATAATGCTTAAACACCTGTCTTACACGCGTTTAACCACTAGTACATACATTTATAATGCTTAAACACCTGCGTTTTAGAAAAACAGGATTCGTAAATTCGGCCCACAAAGTTTCAACTGACAAGATGGCAACATACTACACATATTCGCATGGCATGTTGAAAAATACAAATATCAAAAAAAAAAAAAAAACGAAAAAAAGAGCCATTTTCCAATCCTAAATAATATGCAAGCAAACCTGCGTCCTTGCCTTATTCCAGTACAGACAGTCAATGTTCAGATGAATATTGTATATTAATTAATACGAAATCTGACAAACCAAAACTTGGATATTTGTATAGACATTGTGACCTTAATAACAAATGAACATTATTTCATTCGGGACATAAATGCGAAGCGTTCGTTTAATATCCAGCCAATATTACTGTTTTTACCTAATGTAAATTTGAACTTGAAACTAAAGAGACAACTCGGTGAATAATGTGCTTGTAATGTCACATCATGTAGTGTAGCGGCGCAGATTGTATACAAAAATCAATAAAATAGATGGCGATAAATGGTAACGGGCTGTGCGACTTTTATTATAGGATTCTGTGCTTCGTTTTCCAGTAACTGGTTTATTGCGAACACCTATGGAAACAGCGTGTAAAATACGTACAGGAAAATAGATGTTATTCCTGAAAATACATTGTATATATTGTATGCGTTATATGTGTATTCAGCAATGTTTTTGAAAACACATCATTTGAATATTTGCTTACACAAATAGGTGCGTTTACAAATGGACCATTACATGCTAAATTTAGGCAACGTTTCAAAATAGAAAGTAATATGAAAATAGTATGTATAGTACTACATTTGTGAAAAGTTCAGACAGCAATGGATGCAAAACAAAAATAGCATTCTGAATTACGAGTTAGAAAAACAGGTAACACAGTAATAAAACATTGTCTTAGTCATGGTGTTTTTGTTGTGGTTGTAGTTATTATTATAATAACTACTGCAACCACCACCACCACCACCACTACTACTACTACCACCACCACCACTACTACTACCACCACCACCACCACCACCACCACCACCACCACCACCACCACTACTACTACTACCACCACCACTACTACTACTACTACTACTACTACTACTACTACTACTGCTGCTGCTGCTGCTGTTGCTGCTATTGCTGCTGCTATTGCTGCTGCTACTACTACTACTACTTTTACTACTACTGCTACTTTTACTACTACTACTACTACTACGTACAAAGTATAAAAAGACGTTGTTGTAGTAATATACAAAAATTGATAGTAGTAGTAGTGGTAGTGGTGGCAGTAGTAGTAGTAGTAGTAGTAGTAGTAGTAGTAGTAGTGGTGGTGGTAGTAGTAGTAGTAGTAGTAGTGGTGGTGGTAGTAGTAGTAGTGGTAGTAGTAGTAGTGTAGTAGTAGCAGCAATAGTAGTTTTAGTGATTGTAGTAGTAGTATACCGTTACCACCACCACCACTACTACTACTACTACTACTACTACTACTAACAACTACCACCACCACCACCACCACCACCACAACAACAACAACAACAACAGCAACTTCGACGGCAACTACATCTTTATAATACATTTAGTCAAGTATTTAACGGCGGCGCAACCTACATGTTTGCAGGCCATAATTCCTTGACTGTTGGTTAGTGTTGAGGTGTATCTATATATACCTGTTTTCGTGCACCTGCAGATCTCGTTCTAAACGTCAGGTTGGTGTATTTATGACAGTGCACCGCTTTGAACATCTTCATGTCGACATGTCTGAATGCACGAGTCAGCAATAAGTTCCCACGGTTGCCCACGCAAAACAAAATAAGATAGAAGAAACCATCACCATTACCATCACCACCTAACCAACCCCAAATTGTTTTTCTTTAAATATGTTTGTCTCAAATAACAAAGGCAAACTAAATGTTTGAAATAAGAATAAGTACCACAAACAGTTGTAGTCCCTTAAGTGTTTCTTGTAAAGACAATATGACTTTTGTTTGATTAATTTCACGATTACAGATATTACAGAAAGGAAGGAACATGAAAGGGATATTTGAAGAGGGAAGGAAATCAATGTTTGACGATATCCTAGAACATTGTAATGAGAACTATTAGGTTGTCTAAAATGCTTGGGTCATAGGATTGAAACCCCTAGCAGGACCAATTGGTTGTCGCATTTTTCAGATGGTTTTGTTTTGTTTTGGGTTTTTGTTGCTATTGTTGTTGTTTTGCGCGTTGTTGTTTTGGGAATGGGGGTTTGTGGGGGGTTTGGTGGACGGTGCGCGTGTGTGTGTGCGTGTGTGTGTGTGTGCGTGTGTTTGCCTGCGCGCGAGCGCATGTGCGCGTACGTGCGTGTGTGTGATGTTTTCATTTACTTGGTTTTTCCACCTAACCACTGGCACTTAACCGGTATATCGCAGGCTGTGGTATGTGCTGTCTTGTTCGTGAGGAAGTGCATATAAAAGGACCCTTGTTACTAATAAAAAGAATGCAGCGATTTTCCGTTAAAGACTACGTGTCAGAATTATGAAATGTTTGACATCCAGTAGCCAATAATTAATTCTACAAGTATGGACTAACGTACCGTAACGTGTACAAAGAGCACATACATTTATTACGTAAAACGCATTTCCGGTTCCTACCCGTACACGTTATGTCCATACGTGTAGAATGTTGTCATTTAAAACTTGTGTTTGAACAGTTACATATAACTGCCAACAATTACTAGAATATGATGGCAGCTGTGGACCATGCATACAACGTAAACTAAATACAACTGCATGTATTTCTAAAATTTGTAGCATGATTTTAAAATGTGTCCAAACTGCGCAACTGTTTAATGTACATATATGTATATTAATTCTATAGCTGTTGCCAGATTAAATTACTATACACTGTTTAATCATAAATGGATGATTTTTATTTCTATTGTCTATCAAACTAAGTACTGTCGATGTGTAACCAGATACAAATATGCTTGCTAATGTCTGTATTAACGTGCCAGCAGCTGGTGCCGCGGAAAGGACCTTTGTATATTCCAGGATGTATCACCAAACAAATCCCACAGATAACAATAGTAACATATGGTTAAAGCTGTTAGTTGGAAGGCATATAATGCAGCCATTCAAAAGTAAATTGTCAAAAAAAAAATGGGGTACTCTTAGTTTTAGATATGGCAGGAAGCGTCTTTGAATATTTGTATGCCGTGTGAAGGCAGTTAACAATAAACCATTAGCGATAATACATAAGTTTCTCTCTTTTTTTTCTTCTTTTTTTTTCTTTCTTTTTGGGGGATTTTCTTCTCTTGTTTTTCTTTTTTTAAACTGTAGATATGATTATATTTTGCATTAGTAAATACGTTGTTGTTTTGTATTGGTTAGGTTTGGTTTGGTTTGTGGGGTTTTGTGCTTTGTTTATATGGGGGCGCTTTTTTTTTTTCGCTTTTTTTGTTGCTTTTTTTGTTGTTGTTTGTTTGTGGGTTTTTTTTGTTTGTTGGTTTTTATGTTGTTTTTGTGGGGTTATTTTACATGTTTTAAAAACCACATTATCTATTTTTACTACTACTACTACTACTACTACTACTCCTACTACTACTATTACTACAACAACAACAACTACTACTACTACTACTACTACTACTACTACTACTACTACTACTACTACTACTACTACTGCTACTACTACTACTACTGCTGCTGCTGCTGCTACTACTACTACTACTATTTCTATTACTACTACTACTATTAGTATTACTACTACTACGATTAGTATTACTATTATTACTATTTCATTTTTATTGCTCCCAGAACATTAGGACGGTATAGGAGTGGGGTGCCCTAATTTATCGCCTTAGATTATATACACATATAGATTTTATTAAATTAATAAAACATATCATGCAAACATGTGTATACGCACACACAGCTACACATATATAACACGTTTATACTTATACGTGCATACTTATACGTGCATACACATATAATAACACGTACATACTTATACGTCCATACACATAATAACACGTACATACTTATACGTGCATACACATATATTAACACGTATATACATACATATACGTGCATACACTTATATTAACAAGTACATACTTATACATGTATACACATATATTAACACGTACATACTTATACGTGCATACACATATAATAACACGTACACACTTATACGTGCATACACATATATTAACACGTACATACTTATACGTGCATACACTTATATTAACACGTACATACTTATACGTGCATACACATATATTAACACGTACACACTTATACGTGCATACACTTATATTAACACGTACATACTTATACGTGCATACACTTATATTAACACGTACATTCATACATATACGTGCATACACTTATATTAACACGTACATACTTATACGTGCATACACATATATTAACACGTACACACTTACATATACGTGCATACACATATATTAACACGTGCATACACATATACTAATACGTACATACTTACATATACGTGCATACACATATATTAACACGTACGTTCATACATATACGTGCATACACTTATATTAACACGAACATACGTATACGTGCATACACATATAATAACACGTACACACTTATACGTGCATACACATATATTAACACGTACATACTTATACGTGTATACACTTATATTAACACGTACATACTTATACGTGCATACACATATATTAACACGTACACACTTATACGTGCATACACTTATATTAACACGTACATACGTATACGTGCATACACTTATATTAACACGTACATTCATACATATACGTGCATACACTTATATTAACACGTACATACTTATGCATGCATACACAAAAATGAACACGTACATACATACTTATACGTGCATTTGCACGTACAGAAGTACGTACCCTTTACGTTAGACACCACCATTAATTACTGCATGCAGTTCAATACAATTTCTACGTCAGAATATATTCTGTGAAAACAACAACACTGTTGAGAGGGTGATGTGACTACTAATTTTAGGGAGTGCTCTCAACTGACAAGTACCGTGTAAAACAAATCAACATAGGTCGACCTCGAAATGATTCAGTTTTACAGCTCTCATGCCTGATCAGCGCCTGGTATTATTGCTATACAAGTAGGACTATACCACTTGCACAGTTTTACAGCTCTCATGCCTGATCAGCGCCTCGTATTGTTGCTATACAAGTAGCACTATACCACTTGCACAGTTTTACACATCTCATGTCTGATCAGCGCCTCGTATTGTTGTTATACAAGTAGCACTATACCACTTGCACAGTTTTACAGCTCTCATGTCTGATCAGCGCCTCGTATTGTTGTTATACAAGTAGCACTATACCACTTGCACAGTTTTACAGATCTCATGTCTGATCAGCGCCTCGTATTGTTGTTATTACAAGTAGCACTATACCACTTGCACAGTGTTACAGCTCTCATGTCTGATCAGCGCCTCGTATTGTTGCTATACAAGTAGCACTATACCACTTGCACAGTTTTACAGATCTCATGTCTGATCAGCGCCTCGTATTGTTGTTATACAAGTAGCACTATACCACTTGCACAGTGTTACAGCTCTCATGTCTGATCAGCGCCTCGTATTGTTGTTATACAAGTAGCACTATACCACTTGCACAGTTTTACAGATCTCATGTCTGATCAGCGCCTCGTATTGTTGTTATACAAGTAGCACTATACCACTTGCACAGTGTTACAGCTCTCATGTCTGATCAGCGCCTCGTATTGTTGTTATACAAGTAGCACTATACCACTTGCACAGTTTTACAGATCTCATGCCTGATCAGCGCCTGGTATTGTTGTTATACAAGTAGCACTATACCACTTGCACAGTTTTACAGATCTCATGTCTGATCAGCGCCTCGTATTGTTGTTATACAAGTAGCACTATACCACTTGCACAGTTTTACAGATCTCATGTCTGATCAGCGCCTCGTATTGTTGTTATACAAGTAGCACTATACCACTTGCACAGTTTTACAGCTCTCCTGCCTGATCAGCGCCTCGTATTGTTGTTATACAAGTAGCACTATACCACTTGCACAGTGTTACAGCTCTCATGTCTGATCAGCGCCTCGTATTGTTGTTATACAAGTAGCACTATACCACTTGCACAGTGTTACAGCTCTCATGTCTGATCAGCGCCTCGTATTGTTGTTATACAAGTAGCACTATACCACTTGCACAGTGTTACAGCTCTCATGTCTGATCAGCGCCTCGTATTGTTGTTATACAAGTAGCACTATACCACTTGCACAGTGTTACAGCTCTCATGTCTGATCAGCGCCTCGTATTGTTGTTATACAAGTAGCACTATACCACTTGCACAGTTTTACAGCTCTCATGTCTGATCAGCGCCTCGTATTGTTGTTATACAAGTAGCACTATACCACTTGCACAGTTTTACAGATCTCATGTCTGATCAGCGCCTCGTATTGTTGTTATACAAGTAGCACTATACCACTTGCACAGTTTTACAGATCTCATGTCTGATCAGCGCCTCGTATTGTTGTTATACAAGTAGCACTATACCACTTGCACAGTTTTACAGCTCTCATGCCTGATCAGCGCCTCGTATTGTTGTTATACAAGTAGGACTATACCACTTGCACAGTTTTACAGCTCTCGTGCCTGATCAGCGCCTGGTATTGTTGTTATACAAGTAGCACTATACCACTTGCACAGTTTTACAGATCTCATGTCTGATCAGCGCCTGGTATTGTTGTTATACAAGTAGCACTATACCACTTGCACAGTTTTACAGATCTCATGTCTGATCAGCGCCTGGTATTGTTGTTATACAAGTAGCACTATACCACTTGCACAGTTTTACAGCTCTCGTGCCTGATCAGCGCCTCGTATTGTTGCTATACAAGTAGCACTATACCACTTGCACAGTGTTACAGCTCTCATGTCTGATCAGCGCCTCGTATTGTTGCTATACAAGTAGCACTATACCACTTGCACAGTGTTACAGCTCTCATGTCTGATCAGCGCCTCGTATTGTTGTTATACAAGTAGCACTATACCACTTAGTTTTACAGCTTCATGTCTGAAATTGTTGCTATACAAGTAGCACTATACCACTTGCACAGTTTTACAGCTCTCATGCCTGATCAGCGCCTCGTATTGTTGTTATACAAGTAGCACTATACCACTTGCACAGTTTTACAGCTCTCATGCCTGATCACTCGTATTGTTGTTATACAAGTACACTATACCACTTGCACTTTACAGTTACTGTAACAAATACTTCAAACCAATGGGTTATTTTCATACTACAGAGATCAATTTATACTGAAAGTTTAATATCAGTGAGGAAATTCCTAAACCGGACCGCTGATAACAACACGACACGTTACCTTTACCTTTACCTTCGTAAATATATGGTGAGCCAATACTGTAAGTTTAATTCAGTAAATCCGTGATAGCGTTCTAATATAAACACATTATAACATGCTTACTGTAACATATCCACTACGCACACTTACGGCTCTGTCACGTGCACGCGCAATTGACAATGATGGCACAGAACCAAGTGTCACAGATAACATTTTTTTAATATATTTAATTGTCAAATGACTGATTAATGTATTTGTTTGATGTATTTATCATATGCCGCAAATGCATTATCTGTCAAATGTATATGTGCACATATTATAATGTGTTAATTATGAATGTAGTGGCCGTAGCCCTTTTATTAATATCAGCATATCCTGAAAAGGACAGCCATGTAATCCAGCTCCAGCTCCAGCAGGATATTGGTTTAAACAAACACAACCACTAAACCTGACCGGAGTACACCCATTTTACATAAAAAGTACAACATTTGCATCGCCTGGAATTACAACAAAAATTAATTGAATGTTAACAAGTTACATGTTTGAAAACTACATGCTCTCCCTCTCAAATTTAGTTTAATAGTTGCCACTTTAATTGTCATAAATTAATCACACTCAGACAGCAGAATATTTGCGCAGATATATTTCCGGATTTTCATATGAAAAAACTAATTGTGGCCATATAGATCTGCCATTGAAGACCTTGGCAAGTGATCGAAAATCAAGTGGAGATTGCCAACAGAAGGGGTTCTTGTTGACATTCTCAGTTTGCAACCACTGTAACATATTTCCAAACAATAAAACCCTTTTAAAACCTAAAGTTACTTGATGAATACAGCTTTGAGGTTACAACATCAGTTTGTGTATATCGAATAAGTATCTAATCGTCCTAATGCTTACATTTCGTTTTATATAAATTGTTTCCTACACACGAAATTATTTAGATGTAAAATACAGTTTGGGCTACTATAAACATCAGGATAACAAGAAACAAAATGTATAATATTATATAGAAAATGACATTTTGAACAAGAAAATGTATGAAATATGCACTTATAGGTTTTTAAAAATGCTATGTAAGTCAAAAACGTGTTACAAAAAATGAATGAATGAATGAATGTTTAACGACACCTCAGCACGAAAAATACATCGGCTATTGGATGTAAAACTATGGTAAATGCAAAACATTAAATGATGAACCACATCAATAAAAAAATTCAATAGTCCGTGTTACAAATGTTGCAAACTCTGGGGAGTCTTTTTAACGACGCAATATACTGTTTTCAAGATATTTTATTTCTTCGTTCATTTTTCAAAATTAAAAAAAAAAACCCACAACGTTTCACTGTTTAATCACGTGACTCCATCTGGCACTATCTAGCGTCATCTATGTATTCATGTTAATGGGACAGGAATCTAATTACACCAGCCACGTTTTCTGCTGTATTTCCATGAGCCAAAAACCCCCAAACCCTATCAATATTTCAAAATATTAGGGACAAAAAATAGCAAGATGACTTAGCATTTAAAGGTACAACTCATTTTAATTTGTCCGCAATTACTAGAAGTCAATATATGCATCACACCACGTTTAAAATAACAATTTAGAACTATGTTGTACCTTGATGCATGTACTCTGACCTGGAAGTGAACTGTGTGGTGATACCTAAATCGATTATTTTAAAGGCATGGCTAGTTTTCATAGAATTTGTCTCTATACAATATTTCATTCTGAACATATGAAGGGTTTCATTTTTATCTTGTTATAAACAGTGTGGTCACCAGTCACACGCACACTGCATCAAATTTCAGGTATAAATAAGACCACATTGTGTATACGATACTTAACAAACCTGACATGACCATGTTCTCATGAAATGTTCAAGAGTGGACTACACACTTTTAAAACAGAATCGTCCTTACAAATAACCTGCAGTTAAAGTCTGCAGACGTCACTAACATTTTGAGTAAAATGCAATGACATTTGTGTCATCGCCCGTTAGTTTTAATTTAAAATCAATACGAGAATATAACCATTTAAACGAAACAAAGTATCGCGTTTTGCGATGAAAGCCTAAACACAATCTCCAAAGTCTGCATAACAAGTTATTTTACCTTTTACAAGTTAGTTTTTCACATCTGTTTACGTTTTGATCCTGGTGGAGTCAGAAGGAAGGTTGTATCTACAAATATGCGTGTGCCGTTTGTCGTGTCGTGAAGTGTAGTGAAAGATCGTTAAACCAGTCACCACGAGGAAATGTTCGCGAGGACTCGACCAGCTTGTGTCGGCCGCATGTTAGTTAATCTATAGTCCGTGACAATACTCTGTGTGGGCCGCCCGCGCTCGGCAGCTAGCGGACTGAACTACACACGAAGTGAAATATTATTCTTGAACTGGATGAAATGATAACAAAACAAATCAGCGAACATTAGCAGTAGTAGCAGTAGCAGTAGCAGCAGCAGCAGCAGTGGCAGCAGTAGCAGCAGCAGCAGTAGCAGCAGCAGCAGCAGTAGCAGCAGCAGCAGTAGCAGTAGCAGCAGATTCAAAATTACTGTATACAAAATGTTATTATCACAACATCCTGAAAAGTGTTTGTAACAAAATATGATTTCGATTTTGTTGAATATTTTCCAACGGATATAAATACAGACAGGGCAATGGCGTAGCCAGCATGAGGCAGACGAGGCGCTTGCCTTGTTTGGAATTTCCCCAGATTTATTTTATTTTCCCCATGACACTGATACATGTATTTATTTTATAGGTCTGGGTTCGCCTCGGCGTTCTTTTTCCTCTCGGGCTACGCCTCAGCAGTGTATCAATGTACTGATATGGACGCCATTCATACTTGGATATAATGACTGACGCTATCAGTAATTTTAATTTGGAATTGATTTTCACAACATTTAACTACACATATCTTTAACATCATAAGATGAAGGATTTTGTCAAAGGATCGGGCGCCGACTTTATAAAACTTTAAACATCTAGACTTTAAAAACTTTAATATAGTCTGAAACATTAACGCCATGGCAACGTGTTACATCATACAAATTGCATGCGTTTGTCATCATTAGAGTCGAGACTGTAAAGTTTTATAAACACGGGCCCAAGTATCGTTTCATCGCCGAATGTTGTCAAAGAGTACATTTTCTTACTTTTGAGGACAAAATTAACAAGAAGAAAACAATCCCATTCTAGTTTTGATATCAAACGATAAAAAAATATCATTTCTTTGTATACTGCTACATTTAGTTCTGTGTGATGCTGAGGGTGGTGAGGGTGGTGAGGTAGGTCATATGGATACTCAGACATTAATATTCTAAGAAACAATTAATTAATATCATTTGTTTTACTAATATAAACGTTTAATGGTTAAAGGGACAGCCAGAAAGATAGCCGAGATATGTGTCCAGGACAGCGTGCTTAAATTGTAATTGGATATGAATGAACGAGCTCTGCTGACTAAGATATTTCTTATGGAAGATCCACAGAGCTCTGTCAGTGGTATGGACTCTCTCTCTCTCTCTCTCTCTCTCTCTCTCTCTCTCTCTCTCTCTCTCTCTCTCTCTCTCTCTCTCTCTCTCTCTCTCTCCAAACAGTCATACTGTGAAATGTGTTGAGAGTCGTTATGCAAACATTAATTTTCTCTACTGCTGATAACATATATACATAAATGTCTGAATGTTGTACAGGTTAAAGTTACGATAATGACAACTATATAGTCTGAATGTGTGTTTGTCTGTCTGTCTGTCCTGTCCTCTCTCTCTCTCTCTCTCTCTTCTCTCTCTATCTACTCTCGTTCTCTCTCTCTCGTCCCCTCTCTCTCTCTCTCTCTCCTCTCTCTCTCTCTGCCTCTCTCTCGCTCTCGCTCTCATACTGTGAAATGTGCTGAGAGTCGTTATCTATCTTTCTATCTATCTATATATTTTATATATATATATATCTATATATATATATATATATATATACTTATATATCACACCACGCGCGCACGCACACACACACACACACACACACACACACACACACACACAAACACGCATATACAAACAAAACGCGACTAACTTCTCTGTTAAGGATGCACAGCTAAGGTATTTTAGTTGTATGTCCAGGACAAAGTACTTGAATCTTACCTCAACGTAAGTATAAAATTTAGTTAGATCACTGTTATAGTACAACCATCTGGTGGTGGACAAAAAAAATCGTTATTCATAAATACAAGTGTAAGAAACCATGTGCTTACCTTACAGGCGACAACGTGAGGTTCTTATCTGGGAAGTGTTGAAACCTAGAAAACAATGCCACGTGTAACCTAACCCATTTATCAGGTAAAGTGAAACATTTCCTAAGTAATACCTCTCTGTTAACGTTACAGTGGCCGAGTTCAGTGTAGCTGAACAGCGAACGGCGTACACGTATAGACGCGTTGTACAGATAATGGTTAACATTTGACTGAGAGGGAATATTACTGATTACGTATTTACAGCAATAGGCCATTAATTCGTGGCGCATTTGTAAATTTCGCCATTATTATTGATATTTTCATTTATTTTCGTGTTGCTTATATCCATTAATGGCTCAAATACGCTATTTGGGCTGTTTGTTAATGGTTAGTTTTTACGAATTAGTGAGAGACATACGGGCCGACCGACAGACAGACAGACAGACAATAGAGAGAGATACAGAGAGAGAAAGAGAGAGAGAAAGAGAGAGATAGTGTGTGTGTGTGTGTGTGTGTGTGTGTGTGTGTGTTTGAGAGAGAATGTGTGTGTGTTTGAGAGAAGAAATGTGTTGTGTGTGTGAGGCGAGAGAGAGAGAGAGAGAGAGAGAGAGAGGAGAGAGAGAGGAGGAAAATCATTCATACACAGCATGTACCATCCACTACAGAAATATGACATACTACAGTAAGGGAGTATATAATAATATTTGACACTGAAGCGGTCAGCTTCAGAAAACAAAAAACGTTGCATAATTTAGAGTAAGGACATCAAAATGAGTCATTTGAGTTTGACGTATTTTCCATTCAAAA